>NC_056628.2:32251239-32381239 GCF_002870075.4 Lactuca sativa
AAATAAGAGGTTTTAAATGAATATGGTTTGAGTAAAAATGTCTCATTGAAGTTTCAAATGAATCTGGTGAAAGGAATAATGCTTCCTATATAAGTATAACTAGGCGAATGTCCACGTGTTGCGCAGAAAAACGTATATAGTTGAACTCTTTGTAAATATATGTTTTTTTTCAAATATAACAATGAAATTGTTGCTAAATTTGATATAATAACTGATATACTAAATTGATATAATATATTGACTATTTTGAATTATATGATAATATATGCATCTATTATAACTGCATAATGTCAATCGTTTGAATAACTTTGACCCGTGAGTTACATATGAATAAAATAAAATATAACATATGGTTTATTGTTATTTGTTGTTGTTATTATGTTAATTAACTTTTTAAAATTCATTTGCTTAATGTTTTAATTTTTATCAGTATAATTATTTAAATTGATAATGGTTTACATACAACATCTTAATCTAATAAATTTAGTATAATTTGTTAAAAATTAAACACGTAACTTTATAAGTAGAAGTAAAGATGTTAATTTAATATTGAAATTTAGTTTATTTATGATTACACTTTAGGTTTGAGATTTATTTAACCTTACTAACCAACTTATAATCATTATTAGAAAGACACTACAATTTATCACTTTTAACTATTTACAAAATATTATTTGGGTTATTTAAGTTAAACTAAAATTTATATTTAAGTTAATCCTGTAATGTTATATTTAAATTTATAATTTAAGTATTTTATACAAATTGTTCAAAAGTTATAGCTTTAAAATGATAATGGTTTACACACAACAATATATTAAAACTAATAAATTAAATATAATATGTTAAAAGTTAAAAACCATAACTTTATAAGTAGAAGTAAAGATATTCTTTTAATATTGAAATTTAGTTTGTATATGATTACACTTTATGTTTGACATTTATTTAATTTTATTAACCAACTTATAACAATTATTAGGAAGAAATTGAAAAGTCATGGGAGTTTCAAATGAATATGGTGAAAGGAAAAATGAATGAGAGTTTCAAATGAATGTGGTGAAAAGAAAAATGTTAGCTTTATAAGATATATATATATATATATATATATATATATATATATATATATATATATATATATATATATATATATATATATATATAGATAGATAGATAGATACGAGTAACTAAACATAACAATATTATCTTTATGTAGGAAAAATATTTTAGTTAACTAACAAATTAAACAATATAAGTTTAAGAGTTAGGAGTTTCAAAACATTAATATTTTTATTAATCAATCAATTAAGTAACATATGTTGAAATTTTTACAATCATTATTAAAAAGCATTTGAAATATTAGATTTTAAATGAATTTTGGTTGAAGTGTTTTGACCTCTATTATAATATATATATATATATATATATATATATATATATATATATATATATATATATATATATATATAAAGAGAGAGAGAGAGAGAGAGAAAGAGAGAGAGAGAGAGAGAGAGAGAGAGAGAGAGAGAGATGGAAAGTATAACATATGTATTAGTTTTAATTAATTATCTTTTTGAAACGATACAATTACAAAACAAAAAAAAAAACATATTTAAAATATTTAATTAAATATTTTCGAAATCACTCTATATAACATATAATCAATATATTAACGATTAAACCACAATATACAACGATTATATTACAATAATCCAAAAAACGAAGAAAATATAAAAACGAATTAGTATAACAAACTTACAAATTAAAAGCTCTAATATAATAGCATATCTCCAAAAGTGGTCATAAGACCTCAACCCAAAGCAAAAACCTTTAAGTTTGTTTTCTTTTTGAAATTTGGATATGATTTGTATGCATGTCTTCCCAAAAGATTGACATTTTATAGTAAACTTTTCACTAAATGCTAATTAAACATAATATAAGTTATAAAACTTTTGAGTGTTAAACCATAATGAAGAAAACTTTTGAGTTGCATTAGTTAAAAAAAAAGGGGTTTCTAATGAATGTGGTTTGAGGAAGTTAAAAAATAGGGTTTCAAATGCATGAGATTCAAGAAAAAATGCTAGCTTTATAAGTATGTATGATATGATAATGATAATGATAATGATATGATTACACTTTAGGTTTGATATTTATTTAATCTTACTAACCAACTTATAATCAATATTAGAAAGAAATTGAAAAGTCATGGGAGTTTCAAATGAATGTGGTGAAAGGAAAAATGCATGGAGGTTTCAAATTAATGTGGTGAAAGGAAAAATGTTTCCTTTATCATACATACTTATAAAGCTAACATTTTTTCTTGAATCTCATGCATTTGAAACTCCCATTTTTTTTTCCTTTCACCACATTCATTTGAAACTCCCATGACTTTTCAATTTCTTTATAATAATAATTATAATTTGTTAATTAGGTTCAATTTCTTTAATTCTACTTATAAAATTATGTTTTTTAACTTTTAACATATTATACTTAATTTATTAGTTTTAATATATTGTTGGATGTAAACCATTATCATTTTAAAGGTATAATTTTTGAACAATTTGTATAAAATACTTAAATTATTAATTAAAATATAACATTATAGGCTCAACTTAAATATAAATTTCATTTAACGTAAACAACCCAAAGATTATTTTATAAATAGTTAAAAGTGATAAATTGTAGTGTCTTTCTAATAATGATTTTAAGTTGGTTAATAAGGTTAAATAAATATCAAACCTAAAGTGTAATCATAAATAGACTAAATTTCAATTTTAAAATAATATCTTTACTTCTATTTATAAAGTTATGTATTTAAATTTTAACATATTATATTTAATTTATTAGATTTAAAATGTTGTTGCATGTAAACCATTATCAGTTTAAAGTTACAATTTTTGAACAGTTTGGACAAAATACTTAAATTGTTAAATTAAATATAACATTACAGTGTCAACTTAAATATAAATTTTAGTTCCACCAAAAAACCAAATAATATTTTGTAAATAGTTAAAAGTGATAAATTATAGTGATAAATGCAAAAAACTAAATTGTAATATCAGTTTAATTAAAATATTTCCTAAATATATTTATATAATGTTTGATGTTTTAAATAATTATAATGATAGAAATTCAAACATTAAGCAAATATATTTTAAAAAAATAGTTAAAAATAACAACTATAAATAATATTAAACCAGATATTATATTTAATTTTATTGATATGTAACTCGCGAGTAGAAGTCATTCAAACAATTGTGATTATGACGTTATAATAGATTTATATATTATCATATAATTCAAAATCGTCAATATATTATATCAAATTAATATACGAATTATTATATCAAATTTAACAACAACGTTAGTGTTATATTTTAAAAAATATATATTTGTAAAGACTTCAACTATATAGGTGTTTCTGCGCATTACAATGTCAACTCAAATATAAATTTCAGTTCCATTTAAAAAAACTATAGAATATTTTGTAAATAGTTAAAAGTGATAAATTGTACTGATAAAAGCAAAAACTAAATTATAATTTCAATTTAACTAAAATATTTCTTAAATATATTTTTACAATCGTTAAAAGTTTCCAAACAAGTAGCTTAAAATAACTTACAATAATAATAGTTAAAAACAACTTTATATAAATGATTATACTGTTAGCTTTAAAATAAAAAAAACAATGTTTGATATTTTAAATAATTATAATGATAAAAATTAAAACATTAAACAAAAATAAATTTAAAAAAAATTAATTAACAATAAAAACAACTATAAATAACATCAAAATCATATATTATATTTAATTTTGTTGATGTGTAACTCGCGGGTAGAAGTCATTCAAACGATTGCGATTATGAAGTTATAATAAATGTATATATTATCATATAATTCAAAATAATCAATATATTATATCAGTTTAGTATATACAAATTATTATATCAAATTTAACAACAACGTTATTGTTATATTCAAAAAATCATATATTTGTAAAGACTTCAACTATATAGGTGTTTCTGCGCAACGCGCGGGCATTTGCCTAGTAAGTATATAATGATAGGCGTAACCTCGCGTGTTGCACAAGAATCCATTTAAGTGGTTAAAGTAATTATGGGAAAAAATAGAAATATGTTGAAATTTACGTTTTTAGTCATGTTTTGGGCATTAACCGAATTATCAAATAACATAAAAATCCATCAATTTATATTTTGATACTATCTAATATAGTCAATACCTTATAAACTTTACTTTTACTTTTATAATATCCAATATATAGTTTAAGTTTTTGTATAACATTAATATAATCTACTTTTCTTATGTCCGATAATATTTTTTGGATAAAATAAGAAATAAATTGTTTTGAATGAGCTATTAATAAACAATATTGAACCAATAAACTTTGTATTACACTATTTATATTACACCAAAATATCCAAGGTTTCATATATGAACTTTCAAATATTAAACATTGAAATTAAAAATAAAGTCATACAAAATATATCATTATACATAAACATCATCAAGAGTTTTAGAATAATTCGATTAGTAAATATGATATTTAATTTTAATTACATATTTTGCAAGGCGTACGTTTGACTTTATGTTGGTGCGCCAAGAATTCTCTTCCTTAATTTGTACCTAAAAAACTAAGGTAAATAGAAATATAAAATAGATATTACTAAACATTAATATAAATAATTAAAAAGTATATGTGGATCTCCTACCACTGGTTATAGACAACATACCTCTTTAGTGGTATCAACTCCTATGTGAAATTGAAGTAGTCATTCTATGTACACCTTGTTTTCTAATTACATAAACAAATATGAGTAATCAAACAAAAAATGTTATCTTTATGTAGGAAAAATATTTTAGTTAACTAACAAATTAAATAATATAAGTTTAAGAGTTAGGAGTTTCAAAACATTAATATTTTTATTAACCAATCAATTAAGTAACACATGTTGAAATTTTTACAATCATTATTAAAAAGCATATGAAATATTATAATTTAAATGAATTTTGGTTGAAGTGTTTTGACCTCTGTTATAATATATATATATATATATATATATATATATATATATATATATATAGAGAGAGAGAGAGAGAGAGAGAGATGAAAATTATAGCATATGTATGAGTTTTAATTAATTATCTTTTTGAAACGGTACAATTAAAAAAAAACATATTTAAGATATTTACTAAAATATTTTCGACATCACCCTATATAACATATGATCAATATATTAATGATTAAACCACAGTATACAACGACTGTATTACAATAATCCAAAAACGAAGCAAATATAAAAATAAATTAGTATAACAAACTTACAAATTAAAAGCTCTAATATAATAGCATATCTCCAAAAGTGGTCATAAGACCTCAACCCAACACAAAAACCTTTAAGCTTGTTTTCTTTCTGAAATTTATATATGACTTGTATGCATGTCTTCCCAAAAGATTGACCTTTTTATAGTAAATTTTTCACTAAATGCTAATTAAAAATAATATAAGTTATAAAACTTTTGAGTGTTAAATCATAATTATGAAAACTTTTGAGTTACATTAGTTAAAAAATGAGGTTTCAAATGAATGTGGTTTGAGGAAGTTAAAAAAGGGGGTTTCAAATGCATGAGTTTCAAGAAAAAATGCTAGCTTTATAAGTATGTATGATGATGTATGATATAGATATAGACTAGGCGAATTCCCGCGCGTTCCGCAGAAACATCTATATAGTTGAAATATTTACAAATATGTGTTTTCTAAAATATAACAATAACGTAGTTGTTAAATTTGTTATACTAATTGGTATACTAAGTTGATATAATATATTGATTATTTTGAATTATATGATTATATATATATATATATATATATATATATATATATATATATATATATATTAAAATCGCATAATCTTAATCGTTTGAATGATCTTTACCCGCATGTTACTCATGAAAAATTAAATATAATATATGGTTTACTGTTATTTATAGTTGTTATTGTTAATTAATTTTTTTTAAAATTTATTTTGTTAACGATTTAGTTTATATCTTTCAAATTATTTAAAAATCAAACATTGTTTTTCGTATTTAAATGTAACAATATAATCATTTATATATAGTTATTTTTAACTATTGTTATTGTAAGTTATTTTAAGAAACATATTTGACAACTTTTAATGTTTATAAAAATATCTTTAGGAAATATTTTAGCTAAATTGATATTACAATTTAGTTTTTCATTTAGCACTACAATTTATCACTTTTAATTATTCACAAAATATTCTTTGGATTTTTTAAGTGGCACTAAAATTTATATTTAAGTTGATCACGTAATGTTTTAAATTAAAATTTTAAATATTTTATCCAAACTGTTCAAAAGTTGTAGCTTTAAACTGCTAATAGTTTACATATAAAAACATATTAAATCTAATAAATTAAGTATAATATGTTAAAAGTTAAAAACATAACGTTGTAAATAGAAGTAGATATATTATTTTAATATTGAAATTTAGTTTATTTATGATTACACTTTAGGTTTCATATTTATTTAACATTATTAACCAACTTATAATCATTATTAGAAAGACACTACAATTTATCACTTTTAATTATTTTCAAACTATTCTTTAGGTTGTTTAAGTTGAACTAAAATCTATATTTAAGTTGACCCTATATTTAAATTAATAATTTAAGTATCTATCCAAATTGATCAAAAGTTGTAGCTTTAAAATGATAATGGTTAACATATAACAACATATTAAAACAATTAAATTATGTATAATTTGCTAAAAGCTAAAGACATAACTTTATAAGTAAAAGTAGAGATACTATTTTAACCAACTTATAATCATTATTAGAAAGAAATTGAAAAGTCATGAGAGTTTCAAATGAATGTGGTGAAAGAAAAAATTCATGAGAGTTTCAAATGAATGTGGTGAAAGGAAAACTGCTTCCTTTATAAATATACTAGGCGAATGCCCGCGCGTTGCGCAGAAACACCTATATAGTTGAAGTCTTTACAAACATATGGTTTTTAAATATAACAATAATGATGTTGTTAAATTTGATATAATAATTTGTATATACTAAATTGATATAATATATTGATTATTTTGAATTATATGATAATATATACATTTATTATAACTTCATAATCTCAATCTCTTGAATGACTTCTACCCGCGAGTTACACATGAATAAAATTAAATATAATATATGATTTGATGTTATTTATAGTTGTTTTTATTGTTAATTAATTTTTTTAAATTTATTTGCTTAATGTTTTAATTTCTATCATTATAATTATTTAAAACATCAAACATTGTTTTTTTATTTTAAAGCTAACAATATAATAATTTATATAGAGTTGTTTTTAACTGTTGTTATTGTAAGTTATTTTAAGCTACTTATTTGGAAACTTTTAACGATTATAAAAATATATTTAAGAAATATTTTAGTTAAATTAAGATTACAATTTAGTTTTTGCTTTTATCACTACAATTTATAACTTTTAACTATTTATAAAATATTCTTTAGTTTTTTAAATGAAACTGAAATTTATATTTGAGTTGACATTGTAATGCGCAGAAACACCTATATAGTTGAAGTCTTTACAAATATATATATATATATATATATATATATATATTTAAATATAACACTAATATTGTTGTTAAATTTGATATAATATATTGATTATTTTGAAATATATGATAATATATACATCATTTATAACATCATAATTTCAATCGTTTGAATGACTTCTACCCGCGAGTTACACATCAATAAAATTAAATATTCTATATGGTTTAATATTATTTATATTTGTTGTTATTTTTAACTAATTTTTTAAAATCTATTTGCTTAATATTTTAATTTCTATCATTATAATTATTTAAAACATCAAACATTATTTTTTGATTTTAAAGATAACAATATAATCATTTATATACAGTTATTTTTAACTATTGTTATTATAAGTTATTTTAAGCTACTTATTTGAAATTTTTTTAACGATTATATAAATATATTTAGGAAATATTTTAGTTAAATTGATATTACAATTTAGTTTTTGCATTTATCACTATAATTTATCACTTTTAACTATTTATAAAATATTATTTGGTTTTTTAGTGGAACTAAAATTTATATTTAAGATGACACTGTAATTATATTTCAATTAACAATTTAAGTATTTTGTCCAAACTGTTCAAAAGTTGTAGCTTTAAACTGATAATGGTTTATATGCAACAACATTTTAAATCTAATAAATTAAGTATAATATGTTAAAATTTAAAGACATAACTTTATAAATAGAAGTAAAGATATTATTTTAAAATTGAAATTTAATCAATTTATAATTACACTTTAGGTTTGATATTTATTTAACCTTATTAACTAACTTACAATCATTATTAGAAAGACACTGCAATTTATCACTTTTAACTATTTATAAAATAATCTTTGGGTTGTTTAAGTTAAATAAAATTTATATTTCAGTTGAGCCTATAATGTTATATTTTAATTAATAATTTAAGTATTTTATACAAATTGTTCAAAAATTATACCTTTAAAATGATCATGATTTACATCCAACAATATATTAAAACTAATAAATTAAGTATAATATGTTAAAAGTTAAAAAACATAATTTTATAAGTAGAATTAAAGATATTATTTTAATATTGAAATTTAGTTTATATATGAATACACTTTAGATTTAATATTTATTTAACCTAATTACTAAATTATAATTATTATGATAAAGAAATTTGAAAAGTCATGGGAGTTTCAAATGAATGTGGTGAAAGGAAAAAAAGAATGGGGGTTTCAAATGCATGACATTCAAGAAAAAATGTTAGCTTTATAAGTATGTATGACTAGACGAATATCCACGCGTTGCGCAGAATACAACAATATATTTAACATCTTTACAAATATATGTTTATAAATATATCAATGACGTTGTTGTTAGCTCTTATATAATAAATCTTATAATAATGGGTATAAACATTGTTTGTTATGAATTATATGATAATGTAGACTTCTTTTAAAATTCTATATTCTCAATTGTGTCAATGGCCTCTACTTGTGGGTTACTCATGAATAAAATTAAATATAATATATTGTTTGATGATATTTATAGTTCTTGTTGTGATTAATTAATTTTAAAAGGTTTATTTGCTTAAATTTTTAATTTATATCATTGTAATTATTAAAACATCAAACATTGTTTTTGTTTTTAAAGGTAACAATATAATTTTTGTATGTAATGTTACTTTTAACTATTGTTGTTATAAGTTATTTTAAATAACATATTTGGAAACTCTTAATTATTTTGATTTGGTTTCAAAAATTTAACCTTTTTAAATTTTATTTGATGAATATTGTTAGTTTGTTTGGTTGTAATTATTTAACACAACTAACATTGTTTTTTTTTTTAAAGTTAACATTATTATTTTTTATAAAGTATTATTTTTAACTATTCTTATTGTAAGTTATATTTAAACTAATTATTAGAAAATTCTTAATGATTATAAAAAATAGTTTCATGGTTTTTTTTGTTAATTTAATATTACAATTTAGGTTTAACACTATAATTTATAACTTTTAACTATTTATAGAATAGTCTATCGATTTTTTTCAAGTTTAACAGAATTTTTGATTTAACTTAATCATTTAATCATTTTAGTTATTTTAAGAAAGTAATTAATGCATACACACACAGAGAGATAAAAGAGACATTTTATTTACACCACATTCATTTGAAATCCACATGACTATTCATTTTCGTATTTTTTTTAACTTTCTTAAAATAACTAAAATGATTGATCCAAATGTCTCTATTTATATAATTATGACTTTATTTTAAAAATTCATTTTCATTTTTCGCATTTTGTCTGCTTCCATGCTGAAATCCGATGCACCCGAAGAAGTTTCCTTTCTCTTCCTTTTTTCTTTGTCCCTACCCATCGGTCGGACAAATTCTTTTAGCTCAAGTTCGTCTTTCTCATTTAAATCTAGCTAGACCGACTCGAGCATCGAAGGAAGTTGTGTAACCACTAGAGCTCGTTTTCATTCGCTTTGATTGTTGTGTTGCAAGTATAAAGTCTTGCTCATATTTTTTCCACCTTGGACTTTTAATCAATATTTCCCAACAATCATGCCACTTGAATAACTTTCTCACTTCCTCTAGACAAAAATGCAAAGCTTCTAGAAGTATTTCTTCATCTCCTTGGCCACTTTGCTGTTGGGTTTTAAGGTTGTTGTACAACCCGTTCATTTTTGAAACAACCTTTGCTATTTCTTGAAACTTTGAGTTCAATTGATGATTAGTACAATACTCGTCACCTTTTCCCATCACCTTGCGAAATCTTTCAAGAATGCAAAACCAAAAATGAACCCCCGCTTGTGCATTTCCCGTCACTGAATCCTATGAAATGTCAACCCAATCATTTTCCATAATTATCTCTTCTCGTGGAGTCCATGCTTATGGCTTCTGTCTTCCCGGTTGTGCGACACCTTCCTTTGCTTGTTGTTTTCCTTTCCGCGTTGGGTGTGCGTGACATCCCCATTTTCACGGCCAGAAAAGACCGATTTTGTTTATGCTTTGTTTGAAAATTAGAGTAACATTTTAAATAAAAGTGTTGCGGAATTTGTCCCAAAACAAAATATGATAAAGATTTATCAAAAGCATTTCCATAGAAATATATTTCATTAAAAGACTTGGGATGTCACGTTCGTACTGATCAAAAGCATAAACAGTACAATATAAGCATTACTACATTATTTCATATCTACAAGCGTATATCCGTAATCCCTCGTCCAAACATCATATCTATGCTAAAGCGCCACTACCTGTAATACATAAAACTGAGTGGGTCAGGCTTGGGAGCCTGGTGAGCACATAGGATTTTCAACCCACAATAAATAAATTTATTAATTTCATCAATCAACAATAACCCGATTACCCGTTCCCGTTATCCTCACTTTACGTCCCTAAACACCTATCATAAGGGACCTAGTCTAAGGATCATCATCGGGATGGACACTACTGCTAAGGGGATTCCTTAACAATAAATGTCCTAAAGGCAACCATGTGGGGGATGGAGTACACCGGTGAACACATCGTTCACAAACACCTACAGGTTGCGAGCCTGCTAGTGTTCCACTGGATTGTCTAGAAGAGTCCGTGGTCGTCATCCATACTCCGCTAGATGACAGAATCAACAACATCAACATCAAGGCCTCTCACCATTTTATCACACATCACCTATTACATCTACCCATGTTTTACCCCAGCATTTTCGTAGATAAAAAATACATATACAGTTTAAATCATTGAAAACATGTATAACAATGTCCATCCGGCATAGATAGCAAGTGTTCAGATAATATGCACACATAGCACGTAATTTATATAAAATACTTCATATCTATGTGTAAGCTGAAAGTAACTATGCACTCACCTGGTAAGGTGGTGACTCGGCACTCGGACAGCTCTTCGTTACTTCTTAAAACAATTTTTCCTTGACCAAAACCTAGTATTAATACCACTAGAGTTTAGTTTTAACGTTAATCGCGACTAATTAATAGTCTAGCTATTATTACTATTATATAAGCGTTAAATAACACTCAATATAACTCATAATAATAGCCCAAATAATTATTTTAAGGTCCTAATAATGTTACTATAATTAAATAAAAGCTATATTAAATATAGTATAGGCGTAACTCACTTACAACAGGTTTTTATAAAAAACCGGGCTTCGCTGGAGCAGCGTTTCCGAGCCGAAAGCTTTTCTTCTCGGAGCCGTCGGGCGCTCCGGGGCTTTCTTCTCATGATAGGGAGGTTCCCTAGACTTGGGAGGGGTTTAGGGAGGTTAGAGAGAAGTTAGAGAGAAAAAGAAAGGTTTGAAGGTGTGAGGAAATAATGAAGAGTTCATCTCTTATTTATAGGAAGTGTATAGTGAAGTAGTCTCCAAGCTTCGTCCGTAACTTTTGCATACAAGCTCCATTTTCATCTGTATTTTTACCGTTGAGTTCCTATTAATGAGATCTTCAACTTTCATTTAGACCTCGTTAGCTAATTCTCATTCTATCTCGGATTTACAAAACTATATCGAATTCGCCGCGCTCGAAAAGTAGAGACTAAGCTTCGTCCATAACTTTCGCATACGAGCTCCGTTTTTGTCTGTCTTTTTACCGTTGATTTCCTATTAATGAGATATTCAACTCTCATTTAGACCTCGTTGGCTAATTCTCATTCTATCTCGGATTTACAAAACTGTATCGAATTCGCCGCGCTCGAAAATTAGGGACTAAGCTTCGTCCATATCTTTCGCATACAAGCTCTATTATCGACGTTCTTTATATCCACGCATTGGTATTTACGAGTACTACACCTTTCATTTAGATCCCGTCGGCTAAAAATCGACCGATCTAAAATTCAGATTTCGGGCTGTGCACTGCTATGCTAAATCTTAGAAAAATCATAACTTCCTCATACGAAGTCAGATTTGGGCGTTATTTTTATCGATGTTCTTAGTTTAACATATTCTACGAATTTTGTTTAGAGCGCTAAGGCTAAATCTCGCTCTATCGTAAATTCACTATTTACGCTTTCCGGTATCGTGTTGGTTCTGTCACGAAACTTCGATGGGTCATAACTTCTTCGTTATAACTCGGATTTCGGCGTTCCTTATATCCTCGGAATCCTTGTTTCGACCACTACAACTTTATGTAGAGATATCGGCTTTATCTCACACTTTAATTTTAACGCTTATTTTTATTCTTTATTAATTATACATTTATAATTAAATAATAAGCACAATAACACACATAATTCACATAATACTCAAATATTTCATCTTTATTACTTCAAAAAGAGTTACAATAGTCGACCTAGACTATTACATTGACAAGTATGCTTAGCTCTGAAACCCGGGCATTACAGTGTGGGGTGGTGGTGTGGGTTGAGTTTCCCATACAATCTCTGATGGGTTTTAAGCATAACAAACAAAAGCTTATGTGTGCATGAAACCCTAATTTTCTCGATCTATGTTTTCTCTAATTAAACATACAACATTTGAAAATCAATAGGAAACCCTATGAGGTATATACTATTTTCGAAATTCACATAACTAGGGTTAGAATACATACCTTAATTGTTATATTGCAATAACAATTAATTCCTAGTCTTCTTGAACTTTGAGAGCAAGCATCACAAATGGCACGCCTCTAATGGTTCATACCCAAACTAAGCAAGAGGATGAGAGAGGAGAGAGGAGATGAGGCTTGAGAATTTCGGGTAATCCTCTAAGGAATCAAGTGGCCGAAAATGAGAAGGTAAGGCTCCTTATATAGTGAGGTAGCTTAGAGCCAAAGCTAGGGTTTTAGGAGGAAACGCTAATTCCTTAGCTTACGGACCAAGCAAGCCCATGAAATCCCATCCAAGAGCTTTTGGACAAAAATTCTAAGGCATTCCTAGAGAATTTTGTCCAACCTCTTTTATGGTGGTTCTAGAGCCCAATTCCTCAACTATCAATAAATTTCCAAACAGCCCCTGCACTTTTAATTGATACAATTAATCCCAAAATTAATTCCAATTAATTTCTAATTAACTATTAATTAAATAATATGATTTCTAATTAATATATTATTGTCATAATACATTAATAAATCATTTATTTCAATATATTAATCAAATAATAATTCAACATCTCTCTCAAAAAGTCATCCTGTCTAGTTACTACTTTTAAGGGTAACCCAAAAGGACGGTGTTACTATCAATTCAAGTATATACCAATTATAATTATAGGCTTAGACACCTAATTCAACAATCTCTTCATCCGACTCATCGAAGATTTGGTATTGTGGTTGAGATTGCGAGGGTTGTGTTTGGGTTTGGGTTTGGCTTTGAGATTGAAAGTGTAGGATTGGAGTTTGTGGTTGATTTGACAAAAGTTGATCGGGAAAAACAACAAAGTTTGATAAGATATTTGAAGTAACATTTGGAAATTGCACCGGGTAAAATTGTCTAACATTTTGGTATTAGAATTGTAGTAGAGATTGAATGGTAGCATCGAGTTGTGGACGATAAACCCCTAGAGATGAATCGATAGCGAAAATGTTTCGAGTTGGGGTGCTGGAACTCGAAACCTTGGTTTTTTTTCCTTCTATCGAGTTTGGGTTTGGTTGTCGGGATTCATTTTTTTTTGAAGAAACTAGAGAGAAATTGATAGAAGGAGGTGTGAGTTTAAAGGTTAAAATGTGTGTATATTTATAGATGTTGTAGAGGGTAAAAAAAATTAAAAACTCAATTTTTCGATATGCAGCCCTTAAGTAAAAACCAAAAAAAATAATTTTTTTACTGTTCTTCAACGGGTGGATTGGAAAAAAAATTGAAGTTTTTTATTTATTATCGTTTTTCATTGGTTCAATTGGAAAAAAAACAAAAATTGGCCAATAATAACAAGAGAGAGACTGCGGGAACCCCTCCCCTATCTCCTCCCTGCACCGACGTTCTCACACTCCCGGTGCGGTGGTGCGGTGTTCTGGTGAGCAAGAAAGGGTCCCGTTATCCTTCCCCTCGACTCTCCGTCGAGTCTAATGAAAATTCAAAAATCCAAAATTTTACTCGTCATATCTAAAATCACGTTCAACTTTGTGTTAGAATGTGTTGATCGTTATTGATTCTCTTACAATTTTCTTATGTTGTTCACATTTTTTATTTTTATTTTTTCGTATTGTATCTTTTAGCTTTCTGCTTGTTTATTATTAGGGTTATTGTCACTATAGCCCAACAAACTTTAGTATATTGGTTTAAATGGTCCCTCATGACTATCTTTTGAATTTTATGGGCACAAACTTGTATTTTAGGTTTGTAAAAGGTCCTTTTAGAAAATTTGAAGGGGTCCCCCGGTGACACCCATCCTAATCAGCAAACTTAGTTGCCAACTCAATTGCCACTTATAGCACCTAATGAAATGCTTTCTTTAGAACTCGAATCTGATCAAATCCCTTACCGTCTTTCATTTTCACGTGCTCCGATGTTGTCTTCTTTGGCTCCGCCGCTATCTTCTCCGACTCCACGGTGGCCCAGATGTTGACTTCGGTAGAATCAACCAAGTTCATCCCTTGTTTTAATAGCTGTTAAATACATATAGATAGAGAAAATAATGAAGATGAAGATAGGTGAAGCTGAAACTGATGTTACCTGGATGAAAATGAACCCCAATCCCATATATGTTCAAACAAAAAACATATTATTAACCGTATCCAAAATCTATTAAATTAAACCATTAATTGAATAACATATCTGATCAATAGAATCTCATAGATATTTAAACAAAAATCATATTTTTACATCTTCAATCAAATCCCAAATATGTTCTTCTGTGGCAACGATTCTTTTTTTTTTTCATGTTCTTCCATGGCACTGATATCCCTTTATATTTCCCCATCTTCACCTCTAAATTATACCCTAACACAATCCAACCACCTTTAAATTCCCTAAAAATGAAGCCCTAAAAAGATTCACCATATATTACAAATCAAGAACAAAAATGGTAGAAAGTATAATAATGTTGGTTGATTTCTAAATCATGGATGGAAAAAATTTAAGAACAAATATTAGTGATGTAAACTCACTTACTATGCTTGATGACAAATCAAGAACAAAAATGGTGGAAAGTATAATGTAACACCCCGTTCTTTAAGTGTGTAACTATGAGTCCCCGAGAATTAAGAGGAAGGTTAATTCTGGTCCTTTTGCGAGAAATGAGTTTCATCCGAGAAGGTTTCGGGCTGGCGTATGTGTTAGAAGCATTGGGCTTCTCGTCACCCCGTATGAATGTAAAGTTATTTGGGAGCGGGTTTAGATTAGAGGAGTTGCGGTGTTTCGAAGATGATTATTGTTTATGGTTCTTTGTGGAGTAAGTGGGAAAAGGTCCCATGCATGCATGGCATGCATGTATGTATTTGAAGTTTGGCTGGGTACGCCCAGCGTAAGCTGGACGTACGCCCAGCGTAATAGAGAGAAAGATGGCGGGGATGGCCGGGTGAGTACGCCTAGCGTACTCTCAGAAACTCCAAACCCTAATTTTGGGTCAGCCACTATATAAGGAACATGTTGGTTCACCCCTTAGCCTCCTTATGCTCATCCTTAACCTCAGAAAACCCTAGATCTCGTATTCCCTTCATTATTTGGGTGTGTTTGACCTTGGAAAGCTTATTTTGGCAAAAGAAAGGCTTGAAGGAGAAAAGAGAAGTTGTCAAGGAAGAAGAGGGACGATTGGAGCTTGTAGATCTGAAGAGATACCATCCTTTGGAGCTTGTTTGAGGTATAAAGCTTCTTGCTTGACCTTCATATTGTATAGATATATGTATTTTGAAGCTTTGTCCCCATTCTTGTCCCAAAAGTCCTCACCTTGTTGCATATTTCGATTTGGTCAAGATTATTTGTCCTTTCAGACCTTTGGGGAGGTCTTGAGTGAGAAAAATGAGGTCCCAAGGGCTGTAGTTGTTCCATGTGCGAGATATATAGGTCTTAATGGATTAAGACCTTGGATTAAGAGCTTAAGGACGTCCCAAGTGATAAAGTCTGAGACTTTATGAGTTCTAATCATTTTTGGCTTAAGGATCTGAAGTTTGGGCTTAAGAGCTTAAACCATTAAGTCATTATGTGAATTTGTTGAGCATCAAGGTTACGCCCCGCGTAGCCTTAGAGTACGCCCCACGTAGCGGGCCAGTGCCCCGATTCCCTTTGCGAGTCAATGTTGTACGCCCCGCGTACCAAGGAGGGTACGCCCAGCGTACTCCTCCTGTTGGACTTTCATTTTTGGGCTTTGAGTTTGGGTCGTTGGTGGGCAATTGGTTATTGGGCCAAGTCTGGGAATTTATGGATAGAGTATGTTGGGCCCAATTATTGTTATGGACTTTGGTTCTAGGCCCATTTGGTGAAGTGGGCCCAATTTGGTAAATTGGGCCAATGTTGGAATTTGTATGAGATTTGGATTTTGGTCTTGGTCCGATATGTGGAAGTATGTTTGATCTAATGTTTATTTGTTATGATGGTTAGTTCAGGATTTGCGGTGAGTTGGTGGTTCGAGAGTCTGCTTCTTCAGTTTAGAGTATCGGCATTCGCGAGGTGAGTTATCCTCACTATATCAACAGGGTCTAAGGCACCAAGGCCGACCCTTATCGGATTGAGATCCGGGTAGTTGTTGTTATGTTGTTGCTGTGATATGTTTGCATCCTGAGAGCTAGGATGGTATATGTTAGAGACCTGATTGAGATCAGTATCCTGAGAGATAGGGAGATGCTATGCTAGTGACCTGTTAGGTCGGTACCCAGGTTAGGATGATGATATGTTATGTGTTCTATTTGATCTGCTTGTTGACTGTGAATTTCTATATGATTGTATGTATATGTGCACATGGTTGTTTGGATTGGAGTTGGGTTGAGGCGGGTCCTGCTTTGTGCTGTAGGCCAAGATACCCAGGGCGGACCGGTTGTTCCGAAGGCCCAACGAGCGGTCCGGATAGGCTGTAGGCCCCAAGAGGGCGGACCAGACGTGCCGAGGCTCGGAGAGTGGACCAGGCAGACTGAAGGCCCGGTGGGGGCGGACCAGTCATATTGTAGACTCAGAGAGTGGACCAGGTGGATTGAAGGCTCGGTGCGGGCGGACCAATCACACTGCAGACTCGATGTATGTGGATAGACTCAGAGGGTGGACTAGGTGGACTGTAGGCCGGTGCGGCGGACCAGTCACACAGTAGACCCGAAGTGTATGGCTGTCCTGTGATCAGATATGTTGTGGCATGTTATGCGTATAGTGTATGTGGTTGGTATTTTGGGGATATCTCACTAAGCTTTCGGGCTTACAGTTGTGGTTTTATGTTTTTCAGGTTCTTCAGGAGACCGTGGCAAGGCGAAGGCGTGATCGTACCGCTCCTCATGATTTTGTAGTAATGTGATTCTGGGAATATGTTAAATGTTTTGTATTGAAAACCTTTTTGTAAAGATTTAATGGAATCGAGTTGTTTTTGAAAAATTTAAAATTGGTTGTATTTTTCGGTCGTTACATATAAGAAGAAAAATGGTAGAACGGAGGCTCCGATCTGTTGTAATCGAGTTTGTTTTTCCCAAATCCGTCATGATTTCAATCACAGTTGCAATTCATATCGATTTTCGAAGAGAAATCTCGAATGAACAACAGGAACCATCCAGATTGCCCAGCCAAGATACAGATCAGGTCACCAAATTCTGATTTTGCTCATTCAACATTTCATCGTCACCGCCACCACCATGAAGAAGTTGACAGAAAACAATCTCGATTTTGAAGAACCAAATTATCAACAACAAAATAATAAAGGAGCAAAAGCTTGAGAACGATTGAGTGATAGGTTGGGAAGAATACAGTTTTCAATTTGTGTTTATTGAAGCAAGTCAGCTATAGAAGAAAGTCAAAGAAATCGGGAGAAAGAATATACCAAAAAAAAAGGCCACACAGATTATTCTTTTAAATTTTTGTTTTTGTTTTTTTTTTAAAAAAAAGGCTAATAAGTTTATTGTAACCGGTAAAATCAGCTTTAAATGTGTTATATCCCTTTATTAGCAGGTAAAACATAAGTTTATTTCTTTAGAATGCAAAAAATAGTTACAAGGGACCGTTTAAACCAATATACTAAAATTTGTTGGACTATAAGCACAATAACCCTTATTATTATAAATATGTTCAAAAGAAAAAACCTATGATATGTGCCTTTCAATCTAGCTTTCTAAACATTTTGACGCCTTTGCGCCATATTATCACCGCAAATAAATAAAAAATATTGTCCACTTTACAACCAAAACTAAAAAATAATTTACTCCTTACTATTTAATTATTTCATACATATAATATTTAATGTAGATTAAACCATTTCATTAATTAAAAGAAAACAATAATGCTAAGCCATAAAAAAAATAAAAAATAAAAAATTACTTACAAACGGAAAAAATAGTACACCGCATCACCCCACCACCCAAAAGTTCGTGTGCAACTTCATAGTCTTTTTTATTATTATTATTATTATTATTATTATTATTATTATTATTTTGGTAACAAAAGTTTCTTCTTGTTGCTCCACAATGTCCCCAATTACTTGAACTAATGCTATGAAAAAAAATATATGTCGTATAACGAAAATGAATAATGATCCATCTTTCGAAAGCTTTTGGCAATGTATAAAATATAAAGCTTTTGACTATATATATATATATATATATATATATATATATATATATATATATATATATATATATATATATATATATATATATATTGGTTCTTCAAAAAACCAAATTTTTTTTCAATTTTTAGAGCTTACTCTTTATCGAAAAAAAATCTAAAAATATCTAAATTCATATATTAACATTGTCAATGTGAAAAATATTTTTCGGATTCACCGTGTAAATCCGGATTCACGTTGTGAAATTTTCAAAGATTCACATTGTGAATTTGACGTAAAAAAAATTGAATTTTATATTGGAAAAAGGATAAAAAGTTATGAATTTCTGTATTTTTAGTTTTTTTTTTTTGATAAAAAATAAGTTCTAAAAGTTGAAAAAAAGATTGGTTCCTTGGTTAATTATGGTTAGGGATGAGCAAAAGAACCGAACCGGCCGGAACCGGACCCGAACCGGGAACCGGCTTCGGCCAAAATCAAAAACCGAACCGGCCCGGTGGTTCTACCGATTCCCGGTTCCTACTAGTTCTTGTCGTGTCTTCAAATGTTGGAACCGGTCCTCGAAAAATAGCATCATACGGTTCCGGTTTTTGCCGATTCTACCGGTTCCGGGTATACCGGTACCAGTTCCTACCAGTTCCCAGTTCCAAAAATCCACAAAAATAACGTCCCGGTCCCGGCCCGGCCGGTTCCATCGGGTTCCAGTTCCGGTTCCCCGGTCCATATGCTCATCCTTAATTATGGTTCTCTATTGCACCTCACCATATATATATATTCAAATTTCTACCATTTTTTAATGGTTATAAAAAAAAATGAAAATGTTGGATGTGTCACAGCCCGGGAGAGAATGCGGCAACCCCACCCCGCCCCTATCCCGTACCTCCATTCCCGCAGGAACGGTGCTATGTTCCAATGTGCGGGAACACTTCCTGCTTCTCATTCGCTTGGTGCTCCATCCAATGAGACGAATCATATTGTCTTTATAGTTTTAACTTTTTACTATCTGATTTTAATTAATTAATGTTATAAAAATGTAATTTGATTGTAAAGTTACGAATCAACTACGGGTTCTACTATACACACATCATCCTATATACATTATACACCAATAGCCTTTCTTTTTAGATAATCATTATGATATAATTATCATTTTATTAACTTTTATAATTTACTTTATTATAATCTAATCATTAATATTTTAATATTAGTATTATAATTATTATTTTGAATAATTTTTAAACTTATTTTTTATTAAGATAAAAAACAATAATATTGTTTTTATAATATAATAATATAAATAATATTATAAAAAAATAAAATTTCAAATAAAATTTCATAAATTTTTTATCTTTGTTTTTAGTGGTAAACCCACAAACTTTATATATATATATATATATATATATATATATATATATATATATATATATATATATATATATATATATATATATATATATATATAATATCATTAATTGTAAAAAATATAATAATTCAAACAAATATTATATCCATTTTATTAATTGCATATAAATCGTTGTATATAATGGTATATTAGTGAAAAGAAGGAAAAAACCCTTACGTGTGGTGTGTAAAAAATGAACACAAAAAAGTAAAAAGTAAAAACTAGATAAATAAAAAAAGAAGTGTATATTATTAATAGTTTAATATAATTATAAAAGTTAGAGACATTTATTAGTAAACGATGAATACAAAAAAATACAAAAAATGGATATAAAAGTTAGAGACATTTATTAGTAAACGATGAATACAAAAAATGACAGTTGCATCAAGTGAAGAAAAAGAAAAAAATTGCTTGAGCAAAAAAAAAACAAGAACAAAAAAAAGGTACATATCTTGAAAAGAAAAAAAAAAGACAATAATGAATGGGGTATTTTTTTTGTCATTTGATTAAAAGTGGAAAGGCAAAGAGTGGTAAAACAAAAGAATCTCAAAATAAAATTACAAATCATGTACATGTGGATATTAATGAGAAGTTGTGATAAAGTTTAACCTGTCAAGGTCTTTAGAAATAGTTAAAATTAGAGTGTTATGTCCACATAAAACTAGACTGTTGGGTGAAAAGGAAAACCCATCGGCTAATGGTTGTAATTAAGGGGAATGATACGGCGGCCGGAGGTCACAACAATGATGGTGCGTTTGTCACTATCTATCTGTACGGTTTTTTTAGCTTTAAAAAGTGTGGGGTCATTACAATCAATAATTATGCATTGATATGATTCCTTGCAAGCTGTAACCAGCATTTCTCCAAACTCAAATGTTGAACGTATGTAACTCCTCCCATCTTGGAAAATATTATGTATTACCTTTTATTTGAGGGAAAAAATTTAATTTTGGGAAAATTGAGCAATGTAACCTCTTTTTAACGGTCTTTCTCACAAAACAAACATTCATTTTTTTTTTTTGAAAAATAACACTTGTTAAGAATGATTATTTCGGACACAATTTTCGAAATGGGTAGCCGAGTAAAGTAATCTAAACCAATAATATAGTCCCATATATATAATATTATGAAGTCACTTTCGACATCATTATTTTAGACAACATCAAACTCAAAGAATATCTTCTTCTAGCAATGAAGAGATTCAGTTTGTATGGATATGTGTCAATTCCTTTTATAATTATATGTTAAAAAGTTGATGTTTTCGTTTTTTTAATTGAGGCGATTACAAAGGAATTAATTGCTTTCCTTCGAATTTTAGTAGGTTTTTTTTCTTCCTATTGTAGCATTATATGTGGTTATATGTGTGCCTTAGAACAACTATCCTTAAAAAAAACTAAATTCTAAACCTATTGGGAATGATTCCGGATCAGAAAAAACACGTTCGGATTTGATGGTTTCACCTTGGTAAGGAGTGGTATGCTTCTGTAAGAGGTGAAAGATAGGGCCTCGATACATAGGTATGTACAAGGTAATGGCTCGAGCGGGGAAAGTAACGTATCACTTAGAGCTACCAAATGAATTGAGATTGACCCACAACATTTTCAATGTGTCACCGCTTCAAAAGTGTTTGGTTGATGGGACAACGATGACTCTACTTGAAGATTTACAGATCGATGAGTGGCTCAATTACATTGAAAGACAAATTGTCACCCTTGATAATAACACAAAGATCATGCACAACTAAGAAATTAAGTTAGTAGAAGTCAAATAAAAGCATCGAAGGGTTCCGAGTGGATCTCGGAACTAGAAGCAGAGATACGGGTACATTTCTCAGAGTTGTTATTAACTGTGACTTTCAAGGACGAATTCTGACTAAAACGAGGGAGAGTTGGAGCATCTCGTTTTCTGGTACATTAATATTTTTTTATATTAATTAATGGCAATTCATTATTTTAATTTTTGAAATAGTTTTGAGGGACTAAATAAGAGTTTATAGAAACTTAAAATGCAAATAATTTGAATAGAGGGGTTAAATAATTATTTGTGATGCACCTTAGGGATCTTTAATATAAATATGGAAATTTATGCTTAGTGCTTCTGTAACATCCTGATGTCAAGGTAATCCTACTTCCAGTCCTTTAATTTAATTATATTGCAATTGGTCTTAAAGTTCAAAAAGTTATAAGCATAAGGGCCTTAATGGTATTATGATAATTATGGCTTCAGGGTACGCCATGCGTACGAGGTCTACGCTAAGCGTACTAGGGCGCACCCTAGTATGCTGGGCGTACATCTTGGTATGCTGCGCGTACTTCCTAAAAGTGGAAACCCTAATTTTTAGGGTTTGACAAGTATTTAAACATTCTTAAGTCTCATTCCTTCCCTACTTTTCAGCCTGCATTAGCATAGGTTGAGTTCCCTTGCAACCATAGCCTTTCTTGAGCCCTAGGTAGGTGGAGTGTGAGTTTGTGAGTGCTCCATAAGAAGAAGAAAAAGAAGGTGGTGATAAAGCTTGGAAACTTGAAGCAAGGCTTGGATGTGGAAGTTTTGCTCCTTTCTCCATCATATCAAGGTATAAAGTTTATATATTGATGAATTGTTTGCTAGATCTCATTTTGGGTGTTTTATGTTACGTTTTGGTCTCAAAAGTCCAATCATGAGCATGGCATGTTCCATATGGTTTGAGTTGTCCTTTCAGACCCTAGGAGGGGCCCTTAGTCACAAAAATGAAGTCTCTTTGGTTAGTTTTGCTCTATTCATCTTGTAGAAGGTCTTCATGGATTAAGACCTTGTGTTAAGCACTTTATGGGCTTGTAAAGTCATAAAGTTGGAAACTTTATGACCCTAGGGTGCATTTGGACCATAGATCTAAAGTATGGGTTTAAGTGCTTAAGTCATTAAGCATTAAATGGAGATTGAAGGTTGTGAGGGTACACCCTGCATACTCGGTCAACCACTTCGATGGTGATCTTCTACGAGGTTTGGAGTATGCTAAGCGTACCTCCGAAGTACACCCTGCATACTCGTATGACTCAGCCTTGTTGAGTTCACTCGGTTAGGTTGACTCGACTGATTGGGTGGGTTTGACTTGTTAATTTTGACTTGGATTTTAACCACGTTTGACCTTGAGGGAATTTTTGGATTTTGATAGAATCGGTAACTTGGTGGAATGAGGTATCAGTTAGAGAGCTGAGATTTGGAGTCGGACCTCATCAGTTCCGTTCAGTTTGTGAGGTGAGTTTTCCTCACTATATTTATGGGTTGAAGGCACCAAGGCCAACCCATTGGTTTGCTAACCTGATATTCATTGATATGCTGAGTATGGAATTGATATGCATGCTAGTTTTGATATGCTAGTCTGATAGATCAGCAGGACTACCTGTGATATTGTCTGTATGATTAGCTATATATGTTAGTATCTGTTATATGTCGACATATTGTGTGGGTTGGGTTGAGGTTGTATTGTTCCATGTGGTAGCCAACAAACCCTGGAGCAATCCATATATATGAGCTGAGGGTCGAGTAAGGCATGCCAGACTTATATAGACGGCTCATGAGCATTCCAGATATGAGCTGAGGGTCGGGTAGGGCATGCCAGACTCGTACTGAAGGCTTGGTGGTATTCAGTCTGAGGACTGATCCGGTCGGGGAGCAAGCTAGACATAAGTTGTGGGCCCCGAGGGCAAGCCAGACTTATGTCGTGGGATTAGGGTAATCCAATCTTTTAGTTGTGGACCCAATGCATGTTGATGTTGTATATGTGTTATTTTTTGTGTGTTGGTACTTTGGGGGAGCTCACTAAGATTTGGACTTGAAGTTTGGGGTTATGTTTCAGGTACCTCAGATGACCGCGGGAAGGCGAAGGCGTGATTATGCACCTCCTCGTTTTTTGATTTATGATTTTAGGAAAACTCTGATATTAAATATGTTTTGAAAACTTTGTTGTAAAAATGATGATTTGTGGATTGGTTTTAAAAGTTTAAAATTTTCATGAATTTTATGGATGTTACAAGTTGGTATCAGAGCCTTGGTTTGAGTGAATTGGAGTAACACTCGTGGGAATCCAGTCTTAAACTAAGGAAAAAGATTTTAAAAATTATTTTCAAAATGTTTTCAAAATAATCAAGAAGGATGCGACGTGTATGATCAGGAGGAGCTAATAAATTGACCCCAAATTACCACACTATTATTTGATGTTATGATATGTTAGAGCAACATGCTAGTGATAGGCTAGGAATCTTCAGGAATTTTCATGGTAGAATTGCCAGATTATATGATGCCTGATAGCCTAGGGTTCTTTCTTATATGGAATAAACATCATTACTATAGTTGCTTAGTGTATGCATCATGGTTATACATAACTAAGATTCTATAGCCTGAGAATGTTTGGTTTGACCTTATTTTTTGTTCTTGTTTGATGAAGGGCTTAGGGTAGGATCAAATATTCGACTGTCTAGAGGGCCCAGTGTTATGTATGATTAGCATACACGAGTGCTGCAAGGTTGGTGGAAGTTTCATGGGCGAGTTGTGTGGGGTTAGCCGATCGGTCTCATGATGTTTAGCTTTCCTCTAGGAAGTGAGGATTAAGTGAATGTTTATGATATCGTGTATTGTTAGGGTTGTTTTGATGATCCTCTGAGACAAATACGGGTAGGTGTGGAAGGTAGTATAGGCCCGTACTACTGAAAGCACAAGACTCGTACGTGTAACAGGGAAGTCACAACCTCTGGGGATTTGTTGGGAGTTGGTTCCCCTATTGATATGTTTGTTATGTGATAGCTTCCTGATTTATTTTCAGTATGGTGGTGACGAGACATTTTGAGACTGGATCCGGGTCAGGATCAGGAGCTGGCAGCCAGGTGGGCCAACTGTGTCTGATGACAAGATTAGGGAAATTCTCCATGAGGAGGTTGTGGCTATTGTTAGGGATCAGATATCAGAGCTATTTGGTTCTATCAAGACCGTGATGATAGAGTTCTTTGATGACAGATACACAACCATTGCTAAGCCTACTAATGTTGTAGCCTCCGCAACCGTTGCAGCTGTAGGGGTTGGTCCAAGTCAGGTTTTTCAGTATTGGGACTTCGAAAATACGAATCCCCCAAACTTCGATGGAGTTCAGGACCTGATCATAGCCATGAGGTGGTTATCTGATGTTGAGGGATGCTTTTTCACCTACTCTTTCCCACCTGACCAGAAGGTCGGGTGCTCTCTGAACCTTCCAAGGTACGGAGCGAAGGATTGGTGGAGACTTGATACTAGTTCATTTTCTATTGAGCAGAGAGCTATTGTGTCTTGGGAGCATCTCTTAGAGATATTCTTTTCTAGATATGTGTCATTGGTAGAGTGTGAGAGGATGGCCCAGGAGTACCTGGATTTGAGGCAGGGGAAGGAGACGGTGACAGAGATCACGAAGATGTTCACGAAAAGGGCCATGTTTTGTCCTAAGTTTGCTGCTTCTGAGTAGCCTTTGATGACCCGTTACTTGAGCATGCTCAAGAAGGAGATTCTTCAGTTTGTATCCACCCAATGTTATGGTTCCTTGTTGGAATTGCAGGAGGCCGCTAGGCGGCGTGATATTGAGATGGAGTTGCAGACGAGAGAGCAGAGACCGACCCCAATGCAATCGCAACCTGCGCCGAAGTGGTTCAAGGCCACATATGTCAGATCTACGGTTCGGAAGGGAAACACTTGTGGGAAGTGTGTCAAGTTTCACGTGGGTGCTTGTTGATCATCTTCTGGGTGCCACAATTGTGGCTGGTAGGGCCATATGGCGAGGGATTGACGCCAACAGGCCCTGACACTCAGCTCCAAGATTTTTTACCATTGTGACCAGGTTGTACATGTGAAGCCCAACTGCCCTTCGCTTGCTGCTAGGCCGGCACAGGCTCCAGCCCCGACTACTTTGAGGATTATAGATGGGAGTCAGGCTAGGCGGAGCTCCCGAGGGCTCGAGGTCGCGCTTTCCAGCTCACTGCTGAGGAGGCCATAACAGCTCTAGATGTTGTGACTGGTATATTTCTGTCCATTTATTCTGTGATGCTTCCATCACTGGTTTGGGGGCATTCCTCATGCATAGAGGATGGGTGATTATCGATGCTTCGCGGCAGTTGAAGCCGCAAGAGACACGATATGATACTCATGATCTGGAGTTGGGGGAGTGGTTTTTGCCCTCAATATTTGGAGGCACTATCTTTATGGGGTCCGTTGTACTATCTACATGGATCACAAGAGTCTGAGATACTCCCTCTATCCCAAAATTATTGTCCACTAATAAAAAACACACAGATTAAGGAAACATTAATTACCATTAACTTTATTAAATGAAATGACAACTATACCCTTTTATTGTATATAATTTTATGATAGTTGCATTTAACTCCATTGTAGTTTAACTAATAATGAAGGGTATTTTGGTAAAACTAATATTTATTTTTAGAAGTGGACAATTATTTTGGGACAAACCAAAAAGGAAACATGGACTATTAATTTGGGACGGAGGGAGTATTATGGATCAGTTGAACCTGAACATGAGGCAGCGCAGGTGGCTGGGCGTAGTTAAGGATTATGAATCCGAGATCCTTTACCATCCAGGTAAAGTGAATGTAGTGGCGAACGCTTTGAGTCGAAAGTCGGACGTGACTTTAGATAGGGTGACATGTATGAGGAAATCAGTTGATTCCCAGATTTTGGGATTAATCAGGGAGGCTCACACCGATAGAGTTCGGAAAGAGAACTGGAAGCAGGAGAGGATCAGATGTGAGATTGACTGGTTTGTCACGGATAGTCGTGGGCTGTTGACCCAGTGTGGTCGGGTCTGGGTTCCAGTTTCTGGTGGGATTAGGCGGGTTGTCTTGGAGGAGACTCATAAGTCTCATCTTTCTATTCATCCGAGGCCACCAAGATGTATCAGTATTTGAAATTGAGCTATTGGTGGCTATGTATGAAGAGGGAGATAGCATGGTATGTGGAGAGATGTGTGACCTGCAGGATGGTCAAGGATGAGCATCAGAGGCCACATGGAAAGTTGCAACCTTTGGATGTTCCCATGTGGAAATGAGAGCAGATATCGATGGATTTTATAACCAAGTTGCTGAAGACGGAAAATGGTTTTGATGCTATATGGGTCATCGTGGATTGATTGACCAAGAGTGCCCACTTTTTGGCGATTCGGGAGAGTTCTTCGTCCGAGAGGTTGGTCGACGTGTATGTTCACGAGATCGTAGCTCACCATGGGGTTCTAGTCTCCATTGTTTCAGACCGTGAAGTTCGATTTACCTCCCGTTTCTGGCAGAAGTTCCATCAGGAACTGGGTATGAGTTTGCACTTCAGAAGTACTTATCATCCGCAGACTGACTACCAGAGTGAGTGAACGATATAGACCCTTGAGGATATGTTGCGGGAATGTGTTATTGATTTCAGTGGGAGTTGGGACTCCTACATGCCTCTTGCAGAGTTTTCATACAACAACAATTATCATTCCAGAATTGGTCCTCCACCTTTCAAACTCTTGTATGGGCGAAGATGTCGTACCTCTGTTTGTTGGGCCAAGGTTGGTCACAGGGTTATGGGGTGGACTAAGGAGGTCCTTTAGACAACAAAGCTTATTCTGTAGATTCGCTAGAGACTGTAGACCACTCAGAGTCGGCATAATAGCTATGTCGACCGGCACCGATCCGAGTTGGAGTTTCAGGTCGGCGATATGGTATTACTGAAGGTCTCACCTTGGAAAGGTGTGATATGCTTTAGGAAGAGGGGGAAGTTAGGTCCCCAATTTATTCAGCCTTTCGGTTAATTAGTAGAGTTGGAAAGGTTACTTACAGATTGGACCTTCCTGAGGAGCTCAGTCAGATTCACAACACTTTCCATGTTTCGCAACTGCAAAAGTGCGTATTAGATGAGGATGTAGTGGTTTCCTTAGATAATATTCAGGTTGATGAACACCTGAACTATGTTGAGAGGTCGGTGGCTATCCTAGAGAGTAAGATGAAGGATTTACGCAACAAGGAAATACCTTTGGTAAAGGTATGGTGGCAGCACCGAAGGGGCTCCGAGTGGACCTGGGAGCTGGAGGCGGAGATGTGGGAGCATTATCCTGAGATGTTCACTGCAGCAGACTTCGAGGACGAAATCTAAATCAAGTGGGGAACTGTAACATCATGATGTCATGGTAATCCTATTTGCAGTCCTTTAATTTAATTATACTGCAATTGGTCTTAAAGTTCAAGACTTATAAGCACAAGGGCCTTAACGACATTATGGTAATTATGGATTTGGAGTTCACCATGAGTATGAGGTGTAGGCTAAGCATACTAGGGTGCACCCTAGTACACTATGCGTATATCTTGGTACGATGGGCATACTTTATAAAAGTGGAAATCTTAATTTTTAGGGTTTGGCAAGTATTTAAACAACCTTATGTCTCATTCATTCCCTACTTTTCAGCCTCCATTAGCAGAAGTCGAGCCCCCTTGCAACCAAGCCTCTCTTGAGACCTTGGAAGGTTGAGTGTGAGTTTGTGTATGCTCCATAAGAATAAAAGGTGGCGACAAAGCTTGGAAGATTGAAGCAAGGCTTGGATCTAGAAGTTTTGCTCCTTTCTCCATCATCTCAAGGTATAAAGTTCATACCTTGATGAATTGTTTGCTAGATATCATTTTGGGTGTTTTATGTTTCTTTTTGGTCCCAAAAGTCCCATCTTGAGCATGTCATGTTCTGGATGTTTTGAGTTGTCCTTTCAAACCCTAGGAGGGGTCCTTAGTCATAAAAATGAAGTCCCTTTGGTTAGTTTTGCTCCATGCATCTTGTAGAAGGTCTTAACGGATTAATACCTTGTGTTAAGCACTTTATGGGCTTGTAAAGTCATAAAGTTGGAAACTTTATGTCTCTAGGGTGCATTTGGACCGTAGATCTGAAGTATGGGCTTAAGTGCTTAAGCCATTAAGCACTTAATGGAGATTGAAGGTTGCGAGGGTACGCCCCGCGTACATGGGAATATGCCCATGTACTCAGTCAACCACCCCGATGGTGGTCTTTTGGGATGATTGGAGTATGCTACGCGTACCTCCGGAGCACGCCCCACGTACTCGCATGGGACAACCTTGTTGAGTTGACTCGGTTGATTTGGAGGGTTTGACAAGTTGACTTTGACTTTGATTTTGACCAAGTTTGACTTTGAGGGAATTTTTGGGTATTTTGGGACTTTGATGCAATCGGTCACTTGGTGCAAATAAGTATCGATTAGAGAGCTAAGATTCATAGTCGAGCCACATCAGTTCTATTCAGTTTGTGTGGTGAGTTTTCCTCACTGTATTTACAGGTCAAAGGTAACAAGGCTAGCCCATTGCTTTGATAAACTGATATTCATTGATATGCTGAGTACGAAATTGATATGCATGCTAGTTTTGATATGCTAGTCTGGTAGATCAGTAGGACTACCTATGATATTGTATGTATGATTATTTGTATATGTTAGTATCTGTTATATGTTGACATATTGTGTGGGTTGGGTTGAGGTTGTACTGCTACGTGCGATAGCCAACAATCCCTGGAGCAATTCATATATGGGCTGAGGGTCGGGTAGAGCATGGCAGACTCATACCGAGGGCTCATGAGCATTACAGATACGAGCTGAGGGCCGAGTAGGGCATGCCAGACTCATACTGAGGGCTTGGTGGTATTCAGTCAGAGGACTGATCTGGTCGGGGAGATGGCCAAGCATAAGATGTGGGCTCCGAGGGTAAGCCATACTGATGCTGTGGGCTCAGGGGTAATCCAGTCTTTTAGCTGTGGACCCATTGCATGCTATTATTGTATATGTGTTATTTGTTGTGTGTTGGTACTTTGAGGGTGCTCACTTAGCTTTGGGCTTCTAGTTTTGTGTTATGTTTCAGGTACCTCAAATGACCGCGGGAAGGCGAAGGTGTGATCGTGCACCTCCTCGTGTTTTGATTTATGATTTTGGGAAAACTATGATATTAAATATTTTTTGAAAACTAAATTGTAAACAATGATGATTTGTGGATTGGTTTTATAATTTTAAAATTTTGATGAATTTTGTGGATGTTACAGCTTCATATGTTACAGTACTTTATCTAGCAACGCATGAATTCTTGATTGGCCCTTCTAAATTCCTTAAACCCCCAAGTTTATGAAACATGAAGCCCAACTAAAGATAGTATGTGTGTCTGTATGCTTTGTGTGAGACCTAGAGAAGAAATCAAGACGAAGAGTGGTTAAATGAAGGGAGACCAAGAAAAGGGAAGAGATCACCAAGAGAGTGGGAGCCGCCAAAGGTTTACTTCATGAGAAGGAGGGAGGTGACATCGGAGTTGTGTTAGTGTATGTCTCATTCTTTGCATTGTAAGTTTCTCATTTTCTTTTCTTTCATATTGTCGAGAACCAATGAAAACCTAACACTGCCACCATTTTCGTAGCCATTTTTGGCCACCACACACCATTATTATAACATCCCAAAAATACAGAGGATTTTTTTTAAATTCATTCAAAACATATGATACTCATATCAAATCAGTCAAAAGTGTATCATAATATAAATTCCAAAAATCTCAAAATGCAGAAATCAGAGGGTGATGCGGTGCGATCAAGTCGGGACCTTCCCCTTTGAGCTGGAAGTACCTGAAACATAAACTGAAAGATGTAAGCACAAAGCTTAGTGAGTTCCCCCAAACTACCCCATACCATACAAACATACAACCAAGCATATCTAGGTGCTTACAATCCCCTTTGGTCTATTTCAAGTAGATATCGGGTCTATTTCACCCCTACCACTACCATATAGTATCATAACAAAGTTTCATAGAGTCATAAAGGAAACACATGCATAAATGACAATTGTTACAAAGTTAACCATCAGACTACAACATAAACTATTGGTCCGACATTGGTGCCTTCGACCCATAGATACAATGAAGAAAGCTCACCTGATACTGAAGATAGATTTATCTCGCACCCAAACTGCCAGAACTTGACTCCGCCTAATAACACAATAATTAACCCTAATTAATAATTAAGGTCCATTACTTAACTCGCGCATCCAAGACCCACAAGTAAATCCCTTAAGGGAAAATACCATTTTGCCCCTCCCATGATCCAAAATCCTAAATCTTGACCAAAAGTCCAAAACTCAATAAAAGTGAACTGCCCAACGCATACACTGGGCGTACTCTCTTCCTACGTAGGGCGTACTCAGAAAACAAGCAGGATCGGGGTCTCACCTGGCTATGATGGGTGTAGCCAGTAGTACGTGGGCGTACTCCGTTTAGCAAGATGGTCTTAATCATTAAGACATGCATCCAAACAAGGATTTAACCTTCTTAGAACGTCTTAATCCATAAAGTCTAAAACTTTAAGCCTTTACATGGATGAAAAGGGCTTAAACCTTAAAACTCTAACTTAATCCATACTCATCACCACCAAACTTTTGCATGGTTAGAAAAGGACCATCAAGCAACCATTTTTATGAATCTACAAGACCTAACATGCATTAAAAAGACAACTAATATGCTTTGGAGTGTCCCAAACTCATAAAGGTCCAAAATTTAGGACTAAAAGCTCATAAAACCCAACTATGGAGATAAAAAAGGAAACACATCAGGGTATAGACTTTATACCATCAGAAGATTCAAAAGGAGGAGTAGTTTCTGGATCTATAAGCCTGTAAGAAACACCTCTTTCTTCACTGGTGTTCTTCTTCAACAAATAACCACCAAAAGTCACTAGTAAGCTCCAAGCTCTCACAAATTTGAGATTTTGGTTTTTGAGGGAAGGTGGCAGATAATGAATGTCCAAGGGAAGGCATAATGTGGTTTAAATAGGGAAGAAAACCCTTAAAATTAGGGTTTTGAGGTTGAGCTAGTCTGCCCGACTACCTCACGTACACCCAACGTACTAGCAGGGGTTCTATGATTAGATCACATGAGTACAGTACGCGTACCCACATGTACGCCCATCGTACGAGATGAAATTTGAAACTCAACTAAATGGGACCAAATGTGAAAAATCAAATTGGTTAAGGGATAAAATGGAGATACTTGATAATTGGATGCTAAAATTCTCCCCCACTTAAATCAGACTTCATCCTTGAAGTCCGCTGCCGAAAATAACTCTAGGTAATGCTCCCTCGTCTCGTCCTCCAGCTCCCATGTCCATTCTGAGCACTTGTGGTGCTACCACTGCACCTTCACCAACTCAACAACCTTGTTCCTCAAGGTTTTCGTCTTCCCGTCGAGGATCGCTGTCGGTCTCTCAATGTAGTTTAGGCGGCCATCCACCTGAATATCCTCAAATGGAACTACTGTAGAATCATCAACCAAAAAATTCCGCAGCTGAGAGATATGAAAAGTGATGTAAATCTTACTGAGTTCCTCTGGAAGATCCAATCGATACGATACCCTGCCCACCTAGGCTACAACCTTGAAAGGACCAATATTCCTGGGGCCCAGCTTTCCCCGTTTCTTGAATCGGATGACACATTTTCCAAGGTGACACCTTCAGGAGAACCATATCCCCAACCTAGAACTCAAGGTCTGATAAGCTCTTGTCGACATAGCACTCCTGCCGATTTTGAGTTGTTTGAAGTTTACTCTGAACCTGCTGAATCAACTCCGCTGTCTTGAGTATCACCTCGGTACTCCCCATGTCTCGCTGACTAACCTCATCCTAACATATTGGGATCCTAAATTTCCTCCCATAGAGCATCTCAAAAGGAGGTCGATCGATGCTGGCGTCATAACTATTGTTATACGAAAAATCCGCTAATGGAAGATATGTATCCCAAATACCGCCAAAATCCTTAAAACATGCCCACTACATATCCTCCAATTTCTGGATGGTCCGCAAGCTCTGAATCCGTCTGTGGGTGAAAGGTCATGCTAAAATGCAAATGAGTACCCATCTCCTCATGGAACCTCTTTTAAAACCTGGAAGTAAACTGGACATTCTTGTCAGAATTCACCAAAACCGACACCCCATGCCATGCCATACCCTCCCTAATATAAATGTCAGCTAACTTCTCCGAAGAGATACTCTCCTGAATCGGAATAAAATGCGAACTCTTGGTCAACCGATCCACGATGACCCAAATCGAATCAAATCTGCGCGATGTCTGAGCCAACTTCATAATGAAATCCATGGTAATCTCTTCCCATTTCCAAACGGGAATGTCTAATGGTTGCATCTTGTTGTAAGGCCGCTGATGTTCGACCTTGACTTTCCTACAAGTCAAGCACCTCTCCACATACCAAGCTACATCCCGCTTCATACAGGGCCACCAATAATCAGGATGAATGGAGAATCTCGATTTGTGCGTCTCCTTCATCAGAACCTGACATGCACCACCCCAATAAGAGACCAACTCCTTCCTATGGAGATTCAATAAACCCCGACTATCATAATCTAATGAAGCGAACTAACCCACTATGTGCTCACTCTTTTGGTGCTCTTCTTTCAAAGCCTCGACCTGAGCCTCTCGAATCTGCTCCAAGAGTGGAGTAATCACTATCATCCTCATACATATATCCCTGATCAAAGTCATGACCTCCTTGCGGCTGAGAGCATCGGCCACTACATTAGCCTTCCCCGGATGGTAAAGGATCTAACAATCATAATCCTTCACCACATTCAACCACCGATGCTACCTCGTATTTAGATTCAGCTGATCCATCAAGTACCTTAGGCTCTGGTGACTCGTTTAAATAGTACAGTGGAACCCATAGAGGTAATGTCACCAAATATTGAGGGCGAAAACCATTGAGGGAGACAATCACAGCCTCCAGGTCCAAATCATGCGTAGGGTAATTCGCCTCATGAAGCTTCAACTGTCTCAAAGCATATGCAATAACGTGACCTCTTTTCATTAAAATCGTACCCAAACCTGTGATCGACGCATCACAATAAACCATGAAATCCTCAATACCCTCTGGTAGGGTGAGAATCGGCGTCCCACATAATCTCTGTCTGAGGGTGCCAAATGTTGCCTGCTACTCAGGCTCCTAACGAACATTGGTAGTCTTCTTTGTCAATCGAGTTAGAGGAACCTCTATCTTGGAGAAATCTTGAATAAATCTCTGGTAATAACCTGCCAATCAAAGGAAACTCCAAATCTCTGATAGAGACCTCGGAACCTCCCACCTCATCACGGCCTCGACCTTGGCCGAATCGACCAAAATACCATTTTGGTTGACAAGGTGACCCATAAACTGCACCTCACGCAACCAGAACTCACACTTGGAGAACTTCACAAAGAGTTTCTCCCTCTTCAGGATCTCTAATACCTCCCTCAAGTTCTCCTCATGTAGCATCTAGATCTTGGAATAGACCAAGATGTCATCGATGAATACAATCACAGACTGATCCAACATCGGTCGGCATACACGGTTCATGAGGTCCATGAATGCGGATGGGAATTGGTGAGCCCAAAGGCCATCATCACAAACTCATAATGACCATAACGAGTTTGTAAGGACATCTTATGGACATCTTCCTCCCTAACCCTCATCTGATTATAACCCAAATGAAGATCAATCTTGGAAAACCAAGATGCACCCTGAAGCCGGTCAAACAAATCATCAATCCTCAAGAGTGGATAACGGTTCTTCACTGTTAGCTTTTTCAGCTCTAGACAGTTAATATACATACGATACGACCCTTCCTTCTTCTTCACAAACACGAGCGGCGCTTCCCAAGGTGAACTACCCGGTCAAATGAACCCCTTGTTTAACAACTCCAACAGCTATGTAGATAAATCCTGCATTTCTTGAGGAGCTAACCAATATGGTGATGTGGCTTTCAAAGCCGTACCAAGCACCAAGTCAATCCTGAACTCCATTTGCCTCTCCGGAGGCACTTAAGTAAAATCCTCCAGAAATACATTCGAGTAATCCTGCACAATCGGCATATCATCTATAGTCGCCTTACCCTTCTCTCGAGTCTCCATAACATAGGCGACGTAAGTTGAACAACCCTGATGAAGGTATCGCCTGGCCTTAGCTGCTGAACATAGAATCGGCCCGCGCTGAGCGCCCTCTCCCTAGACCACCAACTCTCCCCGACTTGGGGTCCGAACACATACCATCTAACCCTCACAATCAATCACCACCCCATTGGGGCTCAAAAAATCCATCCCCATTATAACCTTGTTCTCGTACAATCGAGTAGGAACCAGATCGATCGGATACTGCTCGTTGAACATCTCTCGAACACAATCCTAATGAACCTTTGATACCTTGACAGATCGATCGTCTACATTCTCAACCTCTAATGGACAATCAAGCTATCCTGGAGGTCCAATAAATCTCTTACTGAGTGTAAGAGATACAAAAGATCGGGTAGTCCCCGAATCAAAAAATATCAAAGCAAAGATACCATTCACAAGGAACGATCCTAAAACAAAACACAAAAATATAAGCAAAGAAATCAACATAAATAAAGAGTTAAGGAGAAGACACATACCCTTAACCACATCCGGTGCAACACATGCCTCCTTGGCTGTCAGCTGGAAATCCCTGCTCCTCACAATAGGCACATCCGCCTTGCCCTGGTAGCCATTGGTAATACGGAGGGTCGTTGGAGGACATCTTAGTACTGGTCCTCCTGATTCTAAACTTGGGCAGTTGGCCTTCTTGTGGCCTCTCTGATTGTAATGGAAGCAAATCAGATCTAATGTGTGGGTGGTGATGATAGGAGTAGTATAATCCTTGCTAAAGTGCCATGTTTTGCCACATTTGTAACAGCACGAACCACCCGATCTGCAGACCCCATCATGCGGCCTGCCACATTTCCCACAGCTGCTCCGGCCTTGCTGGCCCTTCGACTTACAGTCGAAACCCTTGAGTTTCTTCACTAACACCCTAACTGTTTGCCCAAGCTCTGCCTTCGTCTTTCGTATGTGCTCCAAATCAACCTGTTGTTCCCACACCCTGGAGATCATGTCATCTAGATTCAGGCATGCAGAAAAACTAACGAACTCCCTGATGTCATATATGAACATATCATGGTATCGGGTCTTCCTCATCTTCTCATCTGCCATATACTGGGGTACCGACAAGACTCTCTCTCTTTCTCTCTCTTTCTCTCTCTCTCTCTCTCCAAACTTGACAGTGATCTTCGCTACAGTCTCAGTCGTCTGCCTCATGTCTAGAAGCTCCTTAGCTAACTGTTGCACCTCAACAACTGGTGCAAACTCTGATTGAAACCGGGTCACAAAATCTGGCTAGGTCATGGAATCAGTGGCTGGGGATCCTAAAGTATAACTAACATCCTCCTAACAATCTCAGGCTTGCTCCCTTAGACTTCCTGCAACAAACCTCACCTTCGACCCCTCGAAGCAGAAGCTCGTCTTCTGGGCACACTCAATGTCAACTATCCAATGACTGGCTGTGATGGGGTCTTTCACCCCAAAGAATTTTGGTGCCCCACATCCCCTGAAATCCTTGAAGAAGAGAGTGTGGGCCCCAGACTAGCTAGCAGCCAAATCGGCCCTAAAGATCCGAAGGCGATCCTCCATCGGTTTGATGATACCCTCCTTGATTGACCCAAACATTACCGGGGTCGCATCAAGGATGCCTCTAGTAACCTCGGATGCAATGAACTCGCGTAGCCTCTCATCAATCGGTTCGATGCTCGTGCCCGAACCAGATCCCGATCCTGGACCCCCTGCTCCATGACATGTCACCACCATACTGAAACATAAACACATAAACAATTAGCAAATACATGACAAGGTTCACACTCTCGAGTTCCCTAGATTCATCGTGGTCCTCCTGGACTCGGGTATAAATCTTGTGCTTCCAGCAGTACGGGCCCAAGAATACCTTCCACACCTATTTTTACCGTACTCAAGGACTATTCGGACTCCTCCAAGTCGCTCTTCCCAACTAGTATATTCCTACACACAATTGCAACTCTCTGGGAGTTTATTTTTATGGAAAATCTACCAAACCCTCGATTTGAGTCTGGGGACACCTAAGAATATGCCTGAATCCCTCAAACGAAGACTCTGATACCAATTTGTAACATCCCAAAAATACAAATGAAAATTTTGTTTTTATATTCATTCAAAACATATGATACTCATATCAAATAAGTTAAAAGTGTATCATAGGAACATATTATCAGAGTAAAAATTCCCAAAATCAAAAAATGTGGAAGTCATAGGGTGATGCGGTGCGATCGGGTCGGGCCCTTCCCCTTTGAACACTACAACTAAAAAGAAGTTAAAGTGATACAAATGTATGTAATTTAATGATAATGTAATAAAGCAATCTAAGTAATGTTATAATTTTTGTGTAGATTCTCCGAAAGGAGGAGACCTATATATTTCCCGCTAGTTAAGTGTTTCAAATAAACAAGAGACGTGACTTACACTAACTCTCCTTTTATGTACGCATTACTTGTTATATGTTATTATTTACGAATACTCTAATTCAATAAAGTAAACAAGGGAAGGACAAAATGTAGTTTTTTCTCAAGTGAGACAAATTGCACTCTTATCTTTTATCTCTTATATGGGAGGGGGGGATGTTCCTGGAAAGGGGAACAAGATTATGGTTGATACCAACATTATGTGTTAGAAATGTTTAAGTATAATGTGAAATGTGTTATGGGTGTTACATTATTGAGTTTTGACTTTGGAGTCAAAATCGTATACTCGTAGTGGAGTTTGAAGTTGGAGTTTAGTCTTCACTTTAACCTCCCATACCTGTCCATATTGTCCATACTTTGATTTGATTAATAGCATGGAGCATGAGTACATGAAGGGAAGTGTTAAAGAATATTATGACAGAAATGTAGCTAGCTTTTTTTCCCTTATCTCTTGTGACAACCGTCAAAATTCGAGTCGGTTCTAGATTTGATAAACTTAGTTGTATGTGTAGGCACGACACATTCGAGACTTAGTAACTAGAAACTAAGTTATAACCTACTAGAAACTTGGAAACAATTAGAACCAATGGATAGTATACTTAGATTTCACATTGATATGTGAATTCTACAACTACTTAACTAAAGTGAATATCCATATTTAGGTCACTCTTTGACTCGAACACCTTTTCATGAATCATATACACACATCATGCACTTGACCTAGTTGTAGAAATTAGGTCCTAGTCTCGTTGGAACTTAAGTCAGAGTTGATAACTAGGACTAGTATACTTGATTCCTCAATTTCGCTTGAATCTCGGAATCATTACATAGAATGTCAATAAACTGATAAAATAATTTACAAACATTATTTATGTAACAACGTGAAAATTTAAAACATTTTTTTTTTCATTTTTTAAACATAACATATCTCATATAATCATCTCAAACTCAAGTGTATAAAATGTTATCATGGTAAAACATATCCTAGAATATTAAATACAAAATCCTCTGTCAGTGTGTACAAATCATGCCGGTGCCTTCCCGCGATCCTTGCTAGTACCTGAAACACATATCACATAACACTGTAAGCACAAATGCTTAGTGAGTTCCCCAAAATACTACATGCATCACATAAGCCACTCGAGGCTATAGCTCCACGAGAACTTCCGGTTAATGTGTCTCAGGGCCTTTCGGTTCCATAATCTGAGTAGACCTTCCGGTCCTACTCTGTCGACCTTCCTGTCCATACCATATTGACCTTCACCGGTCCATATCATGCTACTCATAACATACACAACATATACATATTACATAGAAACATATATCACATACTCGTCATAGCACATAAGACCTTCCGGTCACAAATAATTACCATTCTAGGTAAGGTATAGTGAGAAGACTCACCTCGTATGATGTCTAGTAACTCACGTGCTCGATATCCCCGAACTCGAAACAATAACCTACCCCCCCGCCTAATCACATAAAGTAATTATCTCAAATCAATAACGATTATCAAGGCTAGACTAATCCCTTCCTTGTTCTCTCAGAAGGCTAAAATACCATTTTACCCCTCTAATGGTCCAAAAGTCCACATGTTGACCAAACCTTAAAAGTCAACGAAAGTCAACTGTAGGGAGGTACGCTGCGCGTACCAGCACTGTACGCGGGGTGTACTCCGTGGTCATCCAAAATTGGGGAACTCGACCCCTTACGCGGTGCGTACTGGGATTACGCCCAACGTAAGTCCTGGTTTCATACTTTCATGATTTTTGGTCTGAATAGATTAAGTCATAAGCTCATATCTCAGATCCAGGTACTCTACTATCTCTTAAGCCATAAAGTCAAAACCTTTAAGCCTTTGCATGGCTGTAAAGGTCACCAATCACTTCAAACACAAATCCTCTTTCCCCATTAAGCCCTAATCTCATGCATGACTTAAGATTGGATTTTTATGGATTTATAACAAAAAATACACTGAAATGGGGTAGATCAAGGTCCATGGAGTTCCTTTGCTCAAAAAGTCTCCACCTTTGGGACTTAAACCCTAAAAATGCTCCTATATGATGTTCATAACAAAAGAGTTGTAAAGTTTGAAGCTTTTTACCTTTGTGAGAAGCTCCCCACTCAGTTTAGCTCAGATCTAGAAGCTTGGACTCCAATCTTTCCTCTTCAATGTCTTCTATTCTTCTTCACAAGCATATAATGACACTTTCAAGCTTAAATACACACACAAGTTTAGAACAAAGGTTTAGCTGTTTTAGGGTTTCACTCTCTTGAAATGGTGGCTGAGATGGAGGCCATAACATTCCTTTTATAGTGCTCATGTAACTATGGTACGCCCAGCGTACTGGGTAGGATCCGCGTCAATGGCACGTCCATGGGTACGCGTAGCTTACGCTTCAGTACGCCCAGCAAACCCAGTTGTCACCATTTTCTATTTTGGGATAATTTTGACAACTTGGAAAAGAAGAAGGATTAAAGAGATATACCTAACTTTCAGGATGTTATAATTCTCCCCCACTAGAATCAGACTTCGCCCTCGAAGTCTCATGCCGCAATTAACTCCGAATGCTGCTCCCGCATCTCCGATTCCGGCTCCCAAGTCAGCTCGGACCCTCTCCAATGTTGCCACTGGACCTGAACCAGAGGCACCTCCTAGTTCCTCAGAACCTTGATCTTCCTATCTAGTATCACGATCGGCCTCTCGATGTAATTCAGGCTCACGTCTATGTGAATATCCTCCAATGGTAGTACCGCCATCTCGTCGGCTATACACTTCATCAACTAGGATACGTGGAAGGTATCATGGATCTAACTCAATTCCTCGGGTAGATATAAACGGTATGCTACCTTGCCCACTCTAGTGATCACCCTGAAAGGACCAATGTATCGGGGCCCCAACTTGCCCCTCTTCCTGAACCAGATCACTCCTTTCCAAAAAGATACCTTCAGGAGTACAAAGTCCCCAGCCTGGAACTCGAGCTCGGATCGTCGCCTATCCGCATAACTCTTCTGGCGACTCTGGGCTGTCCGTAACCTCTGTCTGACCTACTGAATCTGCATTGTTGTCTTAAGCACTATCTCAGTGCTACCCATCACTCGTTGCCCTATCTCTCCCCAACAGATGGGGGTCCGACACCTCCTCCCATATAAAAGCTCAAAGGGAGGCATACCAATACTCGAATGATGGTTGTTGTTGTAAGAAAACTCAGCCAAAGGTAGGTATGTATCCCAACTTCCACCGAAGTCCATGACAGATGCTCGAAGCATGTCCTCAAGCGTCTGTATTGTCCGCTCACTCTGACCGTCCGTCTGTGGGTGATAAATAGTACTGAAGTACAATCTCGTACCCAACTCCTCATGAAACTTCTTCTAGAACCTGGAATTGAAACGTACATCTCGTTCTAACATGATCGAGATCGGCACACCATGCCGAGACACTACATCTCTCATATACAGTTCTGCCAGTCTCTTTGCAGAAAAGCTCTCACTGATAGCAAGGAAGTGAGCGTCAACACCCCTCGCAGTTCTCGGCAATTTGGTGACAAAATCCATAGAAATATGTTCCCACTTCCACTGGGGAACCTCTAGTGGTTGCAACTTGCCATGCGGACGCTGGTGCTCGGCCTTAACCCGACGACAGGCTAAGCACCTCTCAACAACCCACACAACATCCCTCTTTATACAGGGCTACTAGTAATCTCTCTTCAGGTCCAAATACATCTTAGTGGCCCCGGGATGGATCGAGAATCTTGATCTGTGCGCCTCCTCCATCAAAATGCTACGTGCCCCGCCCATAAACGACACCCAAATCTGACCGTGAAAGGTTATAAGCCCTCGGCTATCAGTAACAAACTCAGATACCTGCCTAATCACCCACTCTCTCTTGCGGTTCTCCGGTCTCACAACTTCTGCCTGGGCCTCTCAGATGGTATCCAATACCAGAGTCATCACCGTCATCCTCATACATATATATCGTATTGGGGCACTCTCCGCCTTGTGGCTCAGGGCATCAGCTACAACGTTAGCCTTGCCCGGTAGTACAGGATCTCACAGTCATAATCCTTTACCACATCCAACCATCTCCTCAGGTGCATGTTCAAGTTGGGTTGATCCATCAGATACTTCAAACTCTTGAGGTCCATGTATATGGTACACCAAACCCCATACAAATAATGGCAACATATCTTAAGGGTGAACAGCACTGCGCCCAACTCCAAATCATGGGTGGGATACCTCATCTCGTGAGGCTTCAGCTGCCTCGATGCGTATGCTATCACGTGCCCTCTCTGCATAAGCACCGCACCCAACCCCGATATAGACGCGTCACAGTACACCACAAAATCCTCTATTCCCTATGTAAGGGCTAACACTGGGGCTTCGCATAATCTCTGGCGAAGCGTCTCAAACGAGGTCTGCTGCTTTGGACCCCAAGCAAAAGCCACGCCCTTCCGGGTCAATCTGGTGAGGGGAATGACAATCTTGGAGAAATCCCTGATAAATCTCCGATAATAGCCGGCCAACCCTAGAAAACTCCTGATCTCGGTGGGGGATCTCGGCACCTCCCAACTCATAACAACCTCAATCTTGGCCGGATTGACCAATATCCCATTCTGATTAATGAGATGTCCCAAGAACTAGACCTCTCGTAACCAGAAATCACACTTGGAGAATTTGGCATAAAGCCTCTCTGATCTCAATACACCAAGAATCTCCCTTATATGCTCCTCATGTTGCTCTCTCGATCTCGAATACACTAGAATATCGTCGATGAACACAATCACCGATCGATCCAACATCGGTCTGCATACTCGGTTCATGAGATCGATGAACGTTGCTGGTGCATTGGTGTGCCCAAAAGGCATCACCACGAACTCGTAATGCCCATAACAAGTCCTAAATGCCATCTTCTGGATATCATCATCCCACACCCTCATATGGTGATATCCAGACCTCAAGTCTATCTTGGAGAACCAAGAAGCTCCCTGCAACTGATCGAACATATCGTCGATCCTCGGTAGTGGATAACGGTTCTTGACCGTCAACTTGTTCAACTCTCGGTAATCAATGCACATCCGGTGTGAACCATCCTTTTTCTTGACAAAAAGGATCAGTGCTCCCCACAACGAGCTACTCAGTCGGATGAATCCCTTCCCCAACAGCTCCTGAAGTTGCGAGGATAACTCCTGCATCTCCGGTGGCGCAAGGCGATAGGGTGCCTTAGGAATAGGCACTGCCCCCGAAACCAAATTGATGCGAAACTCCACCTGCCTCTCGGGAGGCACGCCCGGCAACTCCTCGAGGAAAACATCCGGAAACTCTCGCACTATCGGAACCTCACCGACAGAACTCAGCCTCTCTATGGCAACTCGTGTATCCATCACATAGGCTACAAACCCTCTACAGCCCTGCTGTAGACTTTGTCTTGCTCTGGCAGCCGAGCAAAATGCTGACCCAGATCGGGTACCCTCACCATACACAGTAAGTACTCCCTCACTAGGGTCTCATATGGTCATCAACTGATGCTCGCAGTCGATAACAGCTCCGAATCGGCTCAACCAGTCCATGCCTACGATGACACAAACATCACCCATCGTAATCGGTACCAAATCTAACGGGAACTCAACACCGAAAATCTCAAGTACATATCCTCAAATCAAATCAGTAGCAAAAACCGCTCGCTCGTCAGCTATAGAAACTCGTAGAGGTTGACTCAACGCCTCTCGCCGGATACTGATGTGCTGACTAAACGCTGATGACACGGAAGATGAACTCACACCCAAGTCAAATAACACTAAAGAAGGTACAAAATTCACAAGAAAAGTACCTAAACATATCACATATAAGCACCATATATATAAACCAAAGAATAACCAAAAGATCACATACCAGCCACAGCATCAGGTGCTGCGCGGACCTCCTCCGCGGTCAATTGGAAGGCTCTGCCGTGATCCTTCGGCACTTCAGTCTTCACGGGCCGACTCTCTGTAGCTCGAGTGGTAGAAAGCTCAGATCCATGCGCTGATCCCTGAATCAACTGCGGGCACTCGGCCTTCCTATGGCTAGTCTGGTTGCAATGAAAGCAAACCATGAATCCCTTGGGGCAATCCTTGGCTATATGCCCCTCCTTGCCACATTTGTAGCAAGCACCTGCTCGAAAAACTCCATCATGTCCCTTACTGCACTTCCCACAAGTGCGGCCCTTTTGGCCTCCAGAAATCGTATCGGCGGGCTTTACCCGCTTGGCTGCCGGCTGAGACTGCACCAGCCGCTTGTCCCTCCTCTGAGACTCGGCCTCCTCCCTAGCCTGAGTCTCTAGCTCAATCTCCCTCTTCCGAGCATTTTCCTGGAGCTCGGAAAATGTTCGATATGTCGAGTTCGCCATGAACTCCCAAATGTCTCTCCTCAGTATGCTCAAATATCGACTCATGTGTGCCTGCTCGATAGGCATGTGCTCAGGGAAAAGCAACGCCCTCTCATGAAACATCTGCATGATCACCGTTACAGACCCGTCCCCTGCTTGAGGGTTAAGATCTCCTGGGCCAAACGTTCCCTCTCCACCGGGGGAACATACTCGTCTCTGAACATAGTGGTGAACCTCTCCCAGGTCACCGCAGTAAGCTCTGCAGGAGTAAAATCTGCCGTCACAAACTTCCACCAGTCCTTCGCTCCCAAGCGAAGCTGGTTTAGCGCGAACTATACTCTCAAATGTTCCGGACAGGAACAAGTGTAGAAACATCCCTCAACCTCATAGATCCACCTCATCGCGACTATCGGATCCTGTGTCCCATCAAACTCTAGTGGCTTTGTGTTGCTAAACTCTCGGTACCACAACGAGTCATCCCCCTGCGGCCTAGCAGTGGCAACAATTGTGGTGGCAGCAGCAGCAACAACCTCGGTTAGAGCAGCATATCGCTCGTCGAATGTCTCAATCAGCGTGGTCTTGATAACCCAAACATCTCCGGTATCTCAGCCCGAATGGCTGCGGCCAGCTCCTCGTAAATCATCCTACGGATCTCCTCAATACTAGTACCACTGGTACCACTGCCTCCTGGGTTGTGGCGCGTTCCCACCATGATGCCTCTGAAATATGACATAAAATAATCAAAGACTCGATCGAGATTACTCACCCTCAATCAACCGTTCCTACTTGTTCCTTAGCACCCTAAGGATTCTTACTTGGGATGTTTACCGATCCGATGCTTTCAGTAGTACGGGCCCAATACTGTCTTCCACACCGTATCCGTATCCACACCAAGTCCTCCTCCTAGGATCCCAATTCGCAAGTACTCTATACCCGCCTACATTCAGCCTACTCTCAAGCAGAATTCTCACAAGCTACTCTCTGTTACCTACATGCACTCAAAGCAAATCTCAGCAGCGTAAACTCTTAGGCTAAGGCATCATATATCAAGCCACCCTAGTCCTAAGATATGATTTACCTAGCCTACTCTAGCATGCATAACACATCACATAATAGCTCATAACACATAATGTAAGGGTATTTTGGGAAATCACCATTCAGGCGCTGGCTGATCGTACACACTTGAGTTTGACTTCAGATACACCCGAAGGTGCATCCGAATCCCTCAAACCAAGGCTCTAATACCAACTTGTAACGACGTGAAAATTTAAAACATTTTTTTTCATTTTTCAAACATAACATATCTCATATAATCATCTCAAACTCAAGTGTATCAAATGTTATCACGGTAAAACATATCCCTGAATCTCAAATACAAAATCCTCTGTCAGTGTGTACAAATCATGCCGGCGCCTTCCCGCGATCCTTGCTAGTACCTGAAACACATATCACATAACACTGTAAGCATAAATGCTTAGTTAGTTCCCCAAAATACTACATACATCACATAAGCCACTCGAGGCTATAGCTCCACGATACTCTCCAGTCAATGTGTCTCAGGGCCTTCCGATCCCACAATCTGAGTAGACCTTCCGGTCCTACTCTATCGACCTTCCGGTCCATACCATATTGACCTTTTGGTCCATACCCTGTTGACCTTCCGGTCCATACCATGCTACTCATAACATACACAACATATACATATCACATAGAAACATATATCACATACTCGTCATAGCACATAAGACCTTTCGGTCACACATAATTACCATTCTAGGTAAGGTATAGTGAGAAGTCTCACCTCGTATGATGTCTAGTAAGTCATGTGCTCGATATCCCCGAACTCGAAACAATAACCTAGCCCCTGCCTAATCACATAAAGTAATTATCTCAAATCAATAACGACTCTCAAGGCTAGACTAATCCCTTCTTATGTTCTCTCAGAAGGCTAAAATACCATTTTACCCCTCTAATGGTCCAAAAGTCCACATGTTGACCAAACCTTAAAAGTCAACGAAAGTCAACTGTAGGGAGGTACGCTGCGCGTACCAGCAATTTATGCGGGGTGTACTCTGTGGTCATCCAAAATTAGGGAACTCGACCCCTTACGCGGTGCGTACTGGGATTACGCCCAACGTAAGTCCTAGTTTCATACTTTCATGATTTTTGGTCTAAATAGATTAAGACATAAGCTCATATCTCAGATCCAGGCACTCTACTGTCTCTTAAGGCATAAAGTAGAAACCTTTAAGCCTTTTCATGGCTGTAAACATCACCAATCACTTCAAACACATATCCTCTTTCCCCGTTAAGCCCTAATCTCATGCATGACTTAATCTTAACGTCCAAGATTGGATTTTTATGGATTTATAACACATAATACACTGAAATGGGTAGATTAAGGTCCATGGAGTTCCTTTGCTAAAAAATTCTCCACCTTTGGGACTTAAACCCTAAAAACGCTCCTATATGATGTTCATAACAAAAGAGTAGTAAAGTTTGAAGCTTTTTACCTTTGTGAGAAGCTCCCCACTCAGTTTAGCTCAGATCTAGAAGCTTGGACTTCAATCTTTCCTCTTCAATGTCTTCTCTTCTTCTTCACAAGCACACAATGACAATTTTAAGCTCAAATACACACACACAAGTTTAGAACGAAGGTTTGGCTCTTTTAGGGTTTCACTATCTGGAAATGGTGGCTGGGATGGAGGCCATAACATTCCTTTTATAGTGCTCATGTCTCATTTAGGGTTTTGAGTCTGGGCCCATTACGCCCAACGTAACTATGGTACGCCCAGAATACCGGGTAGGATCCGCATTAAGGGCACGTCCATGGGTGCACGCAACGTACTCTTCAGTACGCCCAACGTACCCACTTGTCAGTAGTTTCTATTTTAGGCTAATTTTGACAACTTGGAAAAGAAGAAGGATTAAAGAGATATACCTAACTTTCAGGATGTTACAATTTATAACAATAAAAAGAGTTATAATACCATAAGATAAATTGAAGTCTCAAAGATTCTATGGATTTTGATATCCAAAGATTTATTAAATCTCAAAACCCTAAAAGCCCTAAAACCTAAATTTTATAAAATTTAACATCAAGAATTCTATAAAAACAGTTTTGAAACTTATAATATTATCTTAAAATAATTAAATTCAGGGAAATATAATCAGTGAAAATAAAATTGAAGTCATTAACATTCACCTTTAATTTATAAGTCAAAAATCAAGTTTTCCTGAACAAAAAGTTGGTTAGGGTGTATATTTTATAAAAAGTTTAAGATTTTTATAAAAGAATTGAAATTTTTATAAAAGTAAAAGAGAAAGAGGGTCGTATACCTCAAAAATTCGGATCCCTCCCTCCCCATATCTCTCTCTCACACTCAAAAGGCACACACTACTCATTTTCACTCACTCTTCACTCCACCTCTTCAATTCTCTTCCACTCTCCTCTCTCTCACACTCCACCACCACTATTTTCTCTTCCTCTGTCCACCAACCACGAAAATTTCCAGAAAATATAATCTCATAACACTCAAAACCTTCATCATCAAGTGTTGTTCTTGAGGTAATCACAAAACTTTCATTATCCCTTCACTTTTTCCTTCATAACTTTGTGTTTTCTTGCACTGTCTCCATCTTCTACTCCATTCTAATGAAAGATCATGAACACATAAACATACACACACACACTCACGGTTTTTATAATGATGGTGGTAGGATTTCATCCAAAAACAACATGCATGTTGTAAATGATGAAATCCACGGACCTAAACCTAAGTAAAGATCATGAAAATGCACTTTTCTACATGTTTTTGTGGAAAATCACCACATGCACTCTAAGTTTTCTTTCAAAAATGATTTTTGAACATTTCAAACTCATTAATGGTCTTTAAAATAACATGCATGTGATGATCTTCAAGCTTAGATGCTTGATGATTAAAGTTTGTTGTTAAAGCTTTCAAATATGTTCATAAAGGATTTATTCCCAAATAAATATCTAAAACAAGTTTTCTGATCAAATCCGATTTTTCCCATAATTCCATCAATAAAATGAGATGTTTTACAAATTTTCAGAAAATAATTCATTTTTTTCGAATTATTATATTTATTGCAATAAATTAGGACAATAATTCATATAAACTACTTTATGAGGTCTATAAATCCTAGGTAAATTCTTGGATGACCCCTAAAGTAAATGATGACGTTTCAGTGAGTTTCATTGATTTTTGTTACTGTTTTCTATGGTTTTGAATTTTCTTTTTGTTTAATACAAATAAATCATAAAACCACTTTAAGGAATGTGAAAAGGCTATATAAGATTTTTCAAAGATCCTAAATAATGTGGAACACTTAGAAAAATATTCTTAGAATTTTTCATAACGCATTCCTATTTTCCCATATTTTTGTATTTATAATGGACTAATAATGGGAAAAATATTTCTACTCATCCAAAATTCATGAAAATTTACCAAACAACCTTATAATATATTAGAACTCTAAATAAAAATTGGAATGATTTTTCTATTCAATATGCTGTTTTTATTCTATTTTAGAAGATTAAATACACTTTAAACTACAAAATTGGATTACACTATATAAAAATCACCATTGGGATTTTTATCAGATTAATTACACTGTAAATAAAGTTTACAAAAATTTTTGTAATTTAATGTAACTGTTTAATAATTATTCTCAACTTAATGATTATTTAAGAGGATAAAACAAAGAAAAATAGAAAGACTAATTGAAATATATATTTTCTTCTTTTCACAGCTTCTAAATGTATAATAATAGTGTTACAAAAAGTTTAGGTAATTTTGGAAACATTTTTCTATTTATTTCAATTTTTATTAGAATAAATGAACAAAAATCATAAAATCGGGTTAAACAGTTTAGAAATCTATTTTTATATTTTTTCTAGCTTAAGTATGTCTAATGGTAGTATCATAAAAAGTTTGGGAATTTTTTTCAATCACATCAAAAATTTAAGAGAAAATTTCTGGAAGACCTCTACGGTGTTTAGAATGAAAATTCAAAGTTTGAGAATTTTTGGAAACTGTTTGATGATATTTTGGCTTTTTAACAGCTTAAACACATTTAAATGTGTTGAATACCCTTGATTAATATTACAAAAATTTGGAAAATTAATATCCAAAATTGTCTTAATAACATGAGTTACAAAAACTTCACCATTTCAGAAAAATGTTTGTAACTTATCAATATTAAATTTTGACACAATATTGTTCTATTGTAGTAGCAAGTATACTAGTATTAGCTTTCTATTCGAGACTCATTAGTGTGTAACATCGTGTAGGAATTGATAGTGGTACAAGCGGATCGTAGTAGGCACCATTTGCATCATCTCAATGCATATTGTGAGTATTCACGACTCCCTTATTTTCGGTTTTTATGTTTTGGGGTGGAAAAACATGTCCAAAAAACTATTATTTGTTCATTGTATTTAAATTGATTTGTATAAAACTATTTTGCTATAATTTGCTATATTTTGCTATGTATGTCTATGCAACACGAAACATGAGAACTTATCATCTTAAGTCCCTTCCCTTACACTTTTCTCCAACCATTAACTCTTTGAGCTAACGGTCATTATGGATAGCGCTATTAGGAATTGACAACTCCTCACTCGCTCGATTGCTGGAGTGCATGATACCATATAGGCTATGGAACGATAAGCATAGACCTTTTTTGGGTTTAAGTGTTGCGTCTTTGGGCTCGTTTGATAGTCCATTTTGGTTACTCGGTTTGGGCCTGTCCAACCGTGGTTTAAGCAATAGGGTTAGATTATATATATTATGTATGCATGTATAACTTTACAAATAGTTCTCATTAATAGCTTTTGCATTGTAACCCTAAACACACCTCCACAACCGAAGTTCTTCATCGAGGTCTTTTGAGGTGTGAGATATTAATCATTCGACATCTTTTGATCCATCCTTGTGTTCTTTGATTGCTTCACTCTTGTTTATCTGTTTTGAATCTATCGATCCAATAGCATTATAATCCCATCAATTGGTATCAGAGCAGGAGACTATGTAATATATACGCATCTCTTTTGTTTGAAGAATCCATTAGGTTTTCCGCTTTTATTGAATATATAGAAGATGTCTTCCTCTTGTCAACGGTGTATATGGTGTTCGATAAAACCCTAGTTTCAACTTTACAAGTCTGATTCAAGCAGATTAAAAGAAAAAGTTTCTCATCATGTCTCACGACAATTCACAAGTCAATCCAATCAACATATCCAATAGTATAAGATCCATTACGAGGTTTCCCATTCTCTATACTCAAGACTATGAAGAATGGGCGCATCACTTTGAAGACTACGTCGTTGGATATGAAGACAATGGCTATCTTATCTGGGAAGCAATTACATTAGGTCCATTTGTTCACTCTGGAATGAACAGAACAATCAAGACTCAAAAAGAGTATAACCAACTCTTAGTAGATGTAGAGAAGATCCCTCAAGACAAAAAAGACAAGGTGTTATGCAACGTTAAAGCCATGAGAATGATCAGATTCACTCTGCAAGCCGATACTTTCCGTTTAGTAAGTTCATGCACTACAACTAAAGAAATATGGGAATAGGTTGAAAGAATTATATTCGATTGATGAGGATCTAGAGCACTCGATCCAAACCCTAATGAGTTCGGTGCTTTCGAACAAAAACATGAAGAGAAACTCATTCAGACATTCAATCGTTTTCAATCATCTGCTTAGCAAGATGATGAAGCATGGTATTAAAAGGAAGGTGATTGAACAAAAGGTCAAATTCATGAATGGCTTAAGATCCGAATGGAGGGCAGTGGTCTCGACTGTAAAGGCACATGATTAATTTAAATCTTACTCGGTGGCAAAGCTAATGGGTATACTCAAATCTCATGAAAGCATGGTGACTAAGGAAGCGAAGGTAGTTTCGGGTGCGGGTTCTCTGGCCCTTGTTTCTAAAAGCAAGAGTGTGGCAGACAAAGAGGAAGAATCTGATATGTCAGAGTGTGATCTGACTAATGAAGAATATGCATTGATGGTTACGAACCCAAAGATGTTTGCTCGTAAGAAGTTCCCTATCAACAAGAACTGAAACTGGTAGGGAAGCTGTAGCTCTGAAAAGACGAAAGAGGATAACAAGAACCCTAATCAGAAGGACGATGAGAAGAAGGAGAACAAGCTTGTGGGAGATTCAGGATATTACTGCAAATACTGTCACGACAAGAACCACTTTGCTAAGGATTTCATGCTGAGAAAGATGTCTTAGAAAAAGGATGATGAAGATGACGAAGCTTACCACATGCGAAAGTTGGAGGAGATAAAGAAGAATAAAGCAAATAACGTTTCTATGAATGCTTTAACTGTGCAGGAACATGTTATTGATGATGAGTTTGGTGGAGTAGAAGTCTGGTCTATAGACTCTACAGATGAAGAGGTACGCAAACCTTCGCATGGAAGAGCTTATGTGGCGAGAGAAGGAGTTACTAAGTCGACTGGGAGATGCTTAATGGTGACAGCCGAAAGTAAGCATGAGGAAGCAAAGCTTAAGGAAGACAAATGTATCGCTGCCAAGCCTGTAAGTGAAAAGATCAGTGATTGCGATAAGCTGATCAAGAAGGTACAAACAATTCTAGAATCACTTAAAATACCAGTAAAAAACTACGAAAAAGAATTAAATGAATTAAAATTCAAGTTTTCTAACTTAAGTGGCAGTCTTATGCAAACTCGCTTAGCAAATTCTAACCTAACTGACCAACTCAGCAGGGATTCTTCCAAGAGTGAAGAGATAAGCATATGGATACAACAGAAGGAGTCAGAGTTAGTTAGGGCTAGGGATGAAATTATTTATGTGCAACGAGACAATTTGAGGTTTTTGAAACAAAGAAATATTTTCTGTTTAATTGCTAAACGCTTATATACTAATATCACCCAGTTGTAGCTAGATTGTGAGATAGGTAAAAAGATTCATAAGATGATTTTGCCTTTCCTTGAATTTAAGGAGGACGAAGTCATCGCTGGATGTGAATCTATAATTTCCTCAGATGAGCTTCCAGTGACCTAAAAATATGGACTGGACAAAATTGAGGCTTTTATTGAGTCCAAAGAACATAAATGTATGTTAAAGAATTTGCTAGACGAAAATGATAAATTAAAAATCAAAACCGAGACCATACAGAAGTTTGACTCATCCAATGCCAAATTAAGTTCAGAAAATAAAATGAATTTAGAAACCACTTCTGAATTTGATGAGGAAGGTGAAATGAGCGAAATTTCAATAGAAGACGAGATTGACTGTTCATAATTTCTCCAGAGCGAATCCGAAACAGCAAAATCGTTTCTATCTGAAAATTATGTGGAGTTCGCTTGAATTTCCAAAGATAAGTCCAAAGTCCTCAAAGAAAAGGTGGTAGTTTATCAAAAGGTGCAAACAGTGCCGAACCAAGTATATGTTTTTAAAGGAATAACTAAGAAACAAATGTCAGATTTGGCCTCTTTGGTTAACAAAGATAACACTGAAGGTTGTGATAACTACTTCTGGTCTGCACCCATAGACAATGCAGACGAAACAATTGGACTATTGGAGCGAACCTCATGGAGAGTCAAGGGTAGATACGTGGCTGAACCCATCAACAAACCTTCAAGTTTTGATAAGCCAAGTTCAAGCGGCACTAAAAAGATACCAAACGAACCAATAACAACATCAAGCATGTATTCAACAACAACCGAAGAACATGAGGAGAAACCAAAACCAAGAGCGAACATTCATAAATCTCAAGAGTAACTTGCTTAACAGAAATGCCAGAGGAACAAAAGATACATGAAGAAACTCAATGAGAGAAAACAGTTTTTGCAATCCCAAAACCCTAATTATGCTCCCTCTAAAAAGGCGTCCAATCCCAAAGCAAATAACAAATCAAGGGACAAATCTCCTTCATGCAATCATTGCCACATAAGTAGTCAGACAAACCGAAAAGGAAGTTTCGGTCCCAACTCTTACCACGCCAAGAACCGAAAGTCAAGTTTCGGTCCTAACTCTTACTACGCCAAGAACCGAAAGTCAAGGTTCGGTCCTAAATCCCATCCTCCTCACTCGCAACCAAAACCAAACCCAGTGAAGGATATCCAAGGAAAGGGAAAACTCGTCTTTGGTAATGAAGCACAAGTTAAGAAAAAGTCAGCTGACCTTAGAACTCCAAAGAAAAACTCAACTGAAAAAACAACTAACACTAACACACCCCAATTAAAGCAAGATAAAAATGATGGGTTTTGATCATAAGAACATCCTATGTGCTCATACAAACCCTAATGCTTGGATCTAGGTTTCTCTATTGTACATGCAATTTATCCAAGACTATAAACCCTAGATCTAGCATATGATAATCAATGTAACATATAATTAGGGTTTAGATCATACCTTGATTGTTATGTAGCAATAACAATCTCAAATCCTCCTTGTAATGAGTTTAGAAAGCTTAGAGTCACAAATGTCACTCCTCTAATGGTTCACAAACACCAAGAGCAAGAGGATGAAGAAGAGAAGAGAAGGAGGCTCTTAAAAACGTGTGGAAACCCTAGACCACTTGTTCACCACGTTTTTGGAGCATAAGGGTTCTATAGATAGTGAGGCTATTAGGGTTATCTAACAAGGAAACCCTAATTTGGATGCTTAAGCCCTAAGCAACCCATGGACTCCTTTCCTTAAAGGCCTTGAACGATTTCTAATGGGTTTCCCCATAGAATTCGTCCAACCTTATAATATAAGGCAATCCATAGCCCAATTGCAATTATCTTATAATTGCAATTCCAGTCCCTTAAGTTTAATTAATCTCTTTTAGTCACAAACTTAATTCTTATTAATTCTTGACTAATATTAATTAAACAATATGATTTCTCCTTTAATATATTAATCTGATAATATATTAATAAATCATATTTAATCCTTTCTCTCCATAATTCATCCTATCAAGTTGCTTTGGTGAAGGCAACCCAAAAGGACCATGCACCATCGGGTCAAGTACATACCAAAATAGTTATGGACTTAGACGCTAATCCAACAAAAAATAAAATCAAAGTTTACACCATCAAACGAAAAGATGAAACCACATTAATAAAAAGAACATATTTGGTTGATCTTTCTGTTACAATTCCTTATTCTGTAAAAGACTCACCGGGGCCCAAGAGACTTTGGGTTCCTAAATCTGCTTAATTTTGCAAGTTATAAGTGACGAGCAGTTTGACGACGAATGGTATATTGACAGTGGCTGCTCTCCTCACATGACAGGAAGGAGGGAAGATGTAACGACCGAAAAATACAACCAATTTTAAATTTTTCAAAAAACAGCTCGATTCCATTAAATCTTTACAAAAAGGTTTTCAATACTAAACATTTAACGTAATCCCAGAATCACATTACTACAAAATGTAACATCTCCCTCTGGCACGTATCACAATATTGTCCGCTTTGGGCCACTCGGCACGATGACTTCCCAGGGGGTCACCCATCCTGGTACTACTCCCACCCGAGCACGCTTAACTGCAGAGTTCTTATGGGATCTGCTGCCCTCACGGCTTTAAAACGCGTTGTGATAGGGAAGGTATCCACACCCCTTATAAGGAATGCTTAGTTCTCCTTCCCAGCCGATGTGGGATCAGATCTAACCCACTTTCACCCCCCCCCCCATTATAGGGTTCGACATCCCCGTCGAACACATCGACCCGTGCCCTGGCTCTAATACCATTTGTAACATCCCCCTCTGGCACGTATCACAATATTGTCCGCTTTGGGCCACTCGGCACGAGGACTTCCCAAGGGGTCACCCATCCTGGTACTACTCCCGCCCGAGCACGCTTAACTGCAGAGTTCTTATGGGATCTGCTGCCCTCACGGCTTTAAAACGCGTTGTGATAGGGAAGGTATCCACACCCCTTATAAGGAATGCTTAGTTCTCCTTCCCAGCCGATGTGGGATCAGATCTAACCCACTGTCGAGATGGCCGAGTGGCCCAAAGCGGACAATATTGTGATACGTGCCGGAGGGGGATGTTACAAATGGTATCAGAGCCAGGGCACGGGTCGATGTGTTCGACGAGGACGTCGAACCCTATAATGGGGGGTGAAAGTGTGTTAGATCTGATCCCACATCGGCTAGGAAGGAGAACTAAGCATTCCTTATAAGGGGTGTGGATACCTTCCGTGTAACAACGCGTTTTAAAGCCGTGAGGGGAAGGTATCCACACCCCTTATAAGGAATGCTTAGTTCTCCTTCCTAGCCGATGTGGGATCAGATCTAACCCACTTTCACCCCCCATTATAGGGTTCGACGTCCCCGTCGAACACATCGACCCGTGCCCTGGCTTTGATACCATTTGTAACATCCCCCTCCGGCACGTATCACAATACGGGTTGATGTGTTCGACGGGGACGTCGAACCCTATAATGGGAGGTGAAAGTGGGTTAGATCTGATCCCACATCGGCTGGGAAGGAGAACTAAGCATTCCTTATAAGGGGTGTGGATACCTTCCCTATCACAACGCGTTTTAAAGCCGTGAGGGCATCAGATCCCATAAGAAATCTGCAGTTAAGCGTGCTCGGGCGGGAGTAGTACCAGGATGGGTGACCCCCTGGGAAGTCCTCGTGCCGAGTGGCCCAAAGCGGACAATATTGTGATACGTGCCAGAGGGGCATGTTACAAGTGGTATCAGAGCCAGGGCACGGGTCGATGTGTTCGACGGGGACGTCGAACCCTATAATGGGGGTGAAAGTGGGTTAGATTTGATCCCACATCGGCTGGGAAGGAGAACTAAGCATTCCTTATAAGGGGTGTGGATACCTTCCCTATCACAACGCGTTTTAAAGCCGTGAGGGCAGCAGATCCCATAAGAACTCTACAGTTAAGCGTGCTCGGGCGGGAGTAGTACCAGGATGGGTGACCCCCTGGGAAGTCCTCGTGCCGAGTGGCCCAAAGCGGACAATATTGTGATACGTGCCAGAGGGGGATGTTACACAAAATCATGAGGAGTGGTACGATCACGCCTTCGCCTTGCCACGGTAATTCAGTCCAAACAACCATGTGCACATATACATACAATCATATAGTAATTCTTAGTCAACAAGCAGATCAAACAGATCACATAACATATCATCATCCTAACCAGGATACCGACCTAACAGGTCACTAGCATAGCATCTCCCTATCTCTTAGGATACCGATCTCAATCAGGTCTCTAACATATACCACCCTAGCTCTCGGGATGCAAACATATCACAACAACAACATAACAACAGCTACCCAGATCTAAATCCGATAAGGGCCGGCCTTGGTGCCTTAGACCCTGTTGATATAGTGAGGATAACTCACCTCGAAACTGCCGGCTGAGAGGATAAGATCCCGCTGCTCCAAGCTCCGACACGAACTCCTCCACTGAACACCAACACACTCAACTCAATAAATAACCTTAATTACCAAAATACCCCTGAAAGACAACTGGTCAACCTTTGGACAAGGTCAAAGTCAACCCCTGACTGAATCTACTCACTGAGTCAACCCGATGACTCGCCGAGTCCCCATGCTCAGAACTTCCCTCAGTCCGCGACCTAACTCGCCGAGTCACCCCGAGACTCGTCGAGTCCAACAACTCTGAGTCCACTCGCCCACAACTCACCGAGTCATCCCCTGACTCGCCGATTCTCGACTCAACCCGAAAATATTGGGACTCTTCGACAAGACTCGCCGAGTCCAAGAACAGACTCGCCGAGTCTAAGGTTATCTTCAACCTACTCGCCGAGTTGTTCATACAACTCCCCGAGTTCCAGGCCATCTTCAAGCAACTCGTCGAGTCCACCCATGTGACTCGCCGAGTACCATCGGTCTGAATCCATACAGAAGCATTCCAGGCCATGCAATTGATCCAAAACATAGATCTAGCCTCCTACAACCCATCCATCACGTAAAGTGGCAAACTTTACGTGAATCCAAAGAGATCTAGGCCTTTTGCACATTAGGGCTAAGGTTTGGGACATGATAGCTTCACTACACACTTGAACACAGGGACTTTCAGGCATTCCAACCTTTCTCCATTCCAGATCTGAGGTAGCAACCTCAGATCTAACCTCTAAACTCCAAAACACCAAAAGATAAGCTCCCCACAAACCCCATAATGATGAATCCATAAGACTAACAGCCCAAGGACGAGATATTACCTCAAAAGAACACCCCAACTGTAATGGAACTCGAATCCAAGCAAAGCCCCTTGCTCCAAGCCTCTTCTTCTTCAAGATCCCTTCCACAACCACCTTTCCAAGCTCCAATTCACTCAACAATGGGGTTTCTCCACGAACTAGGGTTTCTGGGACTCAAGGGGGGTGATAAGGAGGCTGGGGAGGGAGCATAATGTTCCTTATATAGGGCTCAACTTCTGGATTTAGGGTTTTCTCCATCCAGCGCCTACTCGCCGAGTCCAATACACTGACTCACCGAGTCGGCTACTTAACACGCGACCAAGTCGCGACTCTACTCGCCGAGTCTATCTTTTCCAAATTACTCTTTTAGCCCTTCAACTTTACTCTTGCTATTCCGGGATGTTACAGAAGAGCTTAGGGCGTTCCGGTCCCTTAAGGATGGTGGATGTGTCAAATATGGAAACAACTCATATGGTACGATCAAAGGATATGGGATGATTACAAATGGCGAATTTTCGATTCTTAAAGTAGCTTACATGGAAGGATTGCAGCATAATCTAATCCATCTCTCTCAACTAGTTGTGGGAACTGGATTAATGGTTTCGTTCGATGACGAAGGTTCAGAGATCATCGAGAAGAAAACTAAAAAAGTCCTGTTAAAATCCATGCGCAAAGGTGAGATGTATCCTATGAATCTCAACCCAATTAGAGGAAAGCCATCAGTATGCCTGCTGACAAAGGCGAACTTAGATGAAAGTTGGTTGTGGCACCGAAGACTCCCGCACCTGAACTTTAAAGATACTAATAAGCTGGTTCTTGGGGATCACGTACGTGGACTTCCTATTCTCAAATTTGACAACGAGCATCTGTGCGCAACATGCGAGATTGGAAAGCAAAGTCGAAAAAGTCATCCTTCTCGTATCAATACAAAGATCATCGAACCTCTTGAACTACTGCACATCGACCTTATGGCCCTTCGGCTATCGAAAGCATCGGTGGTAGTAAGTTTATACTTGTAATTGTAGATGATTTTTCATGCTTCACCTGGGTTTTCTATCTTAAACAGAAATCAAACGCGACTCCCAAGCTGAAGGTTTTTATCAATCAAGTGGAACTGCAGCTGCAAACGGTGGTAAGAAACATAAGAAGCGATAATGGTCTAGAGTTCAAAAATAAAGACCTTGAAGAGTTTCTGGATGAAAAGGGAGTAACTCACAACTTCTTTGCTCCATATACTCCACAACAGAATGTAATCATTGAAAGGCGAAACCATTCTTTATGTGAAGTCGGCTGAACAATGTTGAGCTTCGCTTCTCTTCCACTATACTTCTGGGTTGATGCAATTGCTGCTGCATGCTACACTCAGAACCAATCCTTCCTTAACAAGAGATTTTCCATCACACCATATGAGATTTTGAATAATCGCAAGCCAAATGTAAAGTTTTTCCATGTGTTCGGTTCACGATGCTTCATTTTCAACTCAAAAGAGAACCGCAACAAATTTGATGTTAAGGCAGACGAAGGAATCTTTCTTGGTTATTCGCTTACTTCAAAAGCATATAGGGTTCTGAACAAACGCTCGAAGAAGATTGAAGAAACCTACTATGTTACTTTTGATGAAAATTACATGAAGAAAATACGAACAACCGAAAGTCAAATGGAGGAAATCTTTCCAAAATCAGGTCAAGTCTCGGTTCCTATTTCCAATCTGTTTGAAGAGTACATGCTGCTCTTTGATGAACCAGAGAAGGCGATCCACTCAGAAGCGAAAGCAACATATAACAAGATCAATACCTTAAAGAAAATTATCGATGAAGCTGCTAAGGCCATGGAAAGCAAACCTCAACAACCAACCGAGAAGCCAACTCAAAGCGAACCTACTGCATCAGATAATCATTCAACCACCAATGTCCCTCCAAAAGAAAGCTCAATACTCTAGGGGGAGGGTTCGTCAACACCAAAAACGACCGAATTCCCTTATCAGGGGGTGAATCCATCACAAGACCCAACCTATGAAGATCCATTCGAGGGGGGAAAATCCAGATTCTGACATAGGATACGCTTCGCCATTTGAGGGGGAGAATGAGAATACAAATGACGAATGAGATCTCTCAGAACTTGAAGTAGAAGTAAATGCTGAGTTGGATCCTGCCTATGATCCAAATTACCCTTCTCTCATAAAATGGACAAAAGATCATCCTAAAACTCAAATCATTGGTGAATCATCTGAGGGAGTTCTCATACGCTCTCAACTGAAGGCGAAGCAAGCTGCTTTTTTCTTTCAAGTAGAATTCTGCATGTTTAATTCATTTGTCTCCAAAATTGAACCGAAAACGATAAATGCTGCTCTTGATCACTCCGATTGGGTGTAAGCTATGCAGGACGAACTCCATGAGTTTGAATGAAATCGTGTTTGGAGGCTGATTCCCACACCAAAGGATGCATCTGTAGTCGGTTTAAAATGGGTTTTTAGAAATAAGTTAGATAAAGAAGGCAACGTAATTCGCAACAAAGCGAGGCTCATGAAAAAAGTATATTTTCAGGAAGAAGGAATAGATTATGAAGAGACCTTCACTCATATAGCAAGGTTGGAATCAGTGATAATCTTTCTGGCATATGTTGCACATAAAAACTTCAAAGTGTTCCAAATGGATGTAAAATGTGCTTTCTTGAATGGAGAACTAGAAGAAACGGTATATGTTGAACAACCAACTGGATTTGTGAACAAGAAGTATCCTGATCACTGTTACATACTGGATAAAGCAGTCTATGGTTTGAAGCAAGCCCTGAGAGCCTGGTATGAAACTCTAACACGTTTTCTCAAAATGTCAAAATTCAAACAAGGTTCGGTTGACCCAACATTCTTTCGAAAGAAAGAGGGAGAACACTTAATGATAGTTCAGATTTATGTCGATGACATCATATTCAGCTCCACGAATCCTAGCTTAACATCTAAATTCAAGAAGTTGATGGAGTCTAAATTTGAGATGAGCGCAATGGGTCTGATTAACTTTTTCCTTGGACTGAATATAAGATAGGGACCAGAACGCATCTTCATTAATCAGGAAGCATACACGAAGACTCTATTGGCAAACTTCGACATGACGAGAGATTCCAAAGTAAAGGTTCCAATGGCATTTGGCACGAAGTTGACTCAATCTCTTGAGAAACCGGCTGTTGATATGACTCTCTGTCATCAAATGATAGGATCTCTAATATATCTAACAGCTAGTAAACCGGACATAATGTTTTTTTCTGTCTGCTATTGTGCCAGATTTCAAGCAAATCCAAGAGAACCTCATGTGGTTTCCGTGAAAAATATCTTCCGATATTTGAAGCGAACCTCGTCTCTCGGTCTTTGGTATCCTGCAAAATCCAGCTTCTTTGTTCAAGCTTTCTCTGACGCCGATCTTAGTGGATGTGGATTGGACCGAAAAAATACAACCAGCGGATGCCAGTTCCTTGATGGCAAACTTGTCAGCTGGCAGTCAAAGAAACAAACTTGTGTGTCTCTTTCCACAACCGAAGGTGAGTACATCGCTACAACATCATGTACATCATAGGTCATATGGATACAAAGCCAACTTAGAGATTATGGCTTAAGCATGAAGAAGATCCCTCTCTACTGTGACTCTAAAAGTGCAATTTGAATATGTCACAATCCAGTGCAACACTCGAAGACTAAACATATTGCACTAAGATACCACTTCATAAAGGACCATGTGGAAGATGGTAAAGTTGAAGTTCACTTCGTTCGGTCCTCAGACCAACTGGCTGACATCTTCACTAAGGCCTTACCAGAAACAAGGTTTAATAAAATTCTACAAGGTTTGGGAATGATGGAAGCTGTGTCGATACCGAAACCCCTTTCGTATCACTAAAAATTGGAGAAGCGAAATAGAGCGAACGCTCGGTCTATTTCGGCTCTAGAATTTTCGGGAACTGAAATGAACCGAACGTTCGGCCCATTTCGCTTCATCTTTTCTAAGCTATGGTTTTGGTTGTATATTTTTGTAAAGCTATCTTATTCTTTCGTGTGTTTATATTTTAGTATTTATTTTCTTTTCTGTTTTTATTATTTTTCCGAAATTACAAAAATCCAAAAATGTTTTTATTTTCTTTTTTTATTCTTTTTCAGAAATATTCAAAAAATCCAAAAATATTTTTATTTTCTGTTTTTATTCTTTTTCAGAAATATTCAAAAACTCCAAAAATATTTTTTTTTTCAGAAATATTTAAACCTACAAAAATAATTTTTTTATTTGTTTGTTTGTTTCGTTTTTTTGGGGGTTTGACGATCACAGATGCTATCTCGATTACTATTGGATGTAGACCGAAGCCCCCTAGACTCTGATTGAAGCCTTAATATTTCGTTTTTTTTTTTTTTTTTTCGTTTTGTTATCTTTATACTAGTTAATTGTCCCTATAAGCATGTTGTTGCATGTAGACCGAAGCCTACTAGACTCTGAGTGAAGCCTTAATATTGATGTTCTTCTCTTGTTCAATCTTCATCCTGTATATGTTGATTTCATTCTCCAATGTACAAATTTTCAACGTAAGATTGCAGCTTTCTTCTAGTTTCATCCTGTAATGCCTTCTTCCATCTTTCCTCCCTTCATCATCATCCAACCATTGCAAAAATTTCTAGCTTGGACTTTTTCCATTCTTCAAGAAATTTATAAAAACATGTTAAATTGAAGGATGAAGAAGACAAAGTAAAAAAATGATTTACCAGTGTGTTTTGACCAACTCTGAATTTACTTCCAGGATTTTCTGGGGTTCTTGATGTCTTCACACGAGATGACAAGTCGCAATCACATGGATGATCCGGTTGCAATTCGTCTTGTCATTTGTAAGAAAAAGACGAGGAAGAAGATGCCATCGATCGATCTAGGGTTTTAATTAATAAGCAGTCGTATCTCACCCTTCTTATAATGTAAACACTTCTCAATGTCACGTAGGTGATGAGTATTGCAACGTAGAAGCCATGTAGATGCCACATCACCCAAAACTGGTAATAGCTGACAATGTTGGTTATTTGTGAACGACTGAAACAAGTTAGTTGGGTAAATGAGTACAAAAAAAACAGTATTACCCATATGTGAACATATGAAATACTTAGTTATCTTAATAAGTCAAATTCCCCAACAAAATTAGGCATAAATCACGTATTCCACAAACCCATGAAAAAACTATGCGTGCAACTACTCTTATTAATAATATTTTCTCGACAGTTAGTTTCCTTTCCAAATATAGACCATGAAAAGAAAATCTATTAAGAGAGAAATATAAAACATTTGTATTAAGTGGGAAATTAAAATTTCAATGTTATTCTCAAAAAAAAAATTTAAAGTATAATGACCTAATAAAAATATTTTCAAACTTTGAAAGTACAATGTTTTAATAGCAAAAAATATGAGAAGCAATATTCTGTAATACACATATAACCGAAAAAGCATTACTCTTTCTTATACGAAATATGTAATTGTAACTAGAAATGTATATTTACCTGATTTTAAGTGTGTCGCCCATGATTCAATCTCATGAAACCTTCCCACTTGGTCTTGCACTCTCTTTGGATGACTTGCCCATGTGAAAAAAAAGTTCGAACGGACAATTTTCCCTTCAAAGAAAGCCAATCTTTTAATGTTTGATTTCATATTTTCTCCATCAATTTTTTTCAATAAATGTACTAAAAAAGAAGTATTTTCTCCTAACAGGATTCACATACCAGACATTATCCAGTGAATAAATATCTATTTCCAATTGTATTCAGAAATCAAGTGAAAGTGGTCCCACTGTGAAGAAAATTTAACATCCAATGAGCAGCCAACATTATATAAAGAAAGTAATAATATTTAACATAAATGGTGGCATTGGTACATACGTCTACCCCAAGAGGGAAATTTTGCTTCCATAGGTTCTCCTGTAATAACATTAAACCATTAAAATATAAGATAAAATTTAAAATAATGAAAAAAAACTTATGTTCAGATGATAATACAGAAAGAACCAAAAGATTAAAATTAGTTATGTGAATTTTCTTGAAATTGTTATATAATTAGTGATCTACTTTAACAAACAGGGGCATAACAACCATCTATAGGAGTTGAAGATATACAAGATAAGGTACAACTGAATGATTTTTTTTGTGTAAAAGCATAATATCGTTAAAAAAACATAAGTAAAAATAAACTAATTACATGGTTTCACAATCATGGGTGGATCATTATTCTATTTTTTCTGATTATCATACAGACAATGGACATACACAAATTATTTATGGTAGGCGAAAAGATACAACTATCTACAAAGTATTATGATAACATAAAGTTATAGAAAGTCGGTGAATGGTTTGTAAATTTCATGCAAGATCCGAGAGGCCCAAAATGAATTTGAATCTATTTGTTGTAACGTCCCGAAATTTAGGTAAAGTTATTTAACTCTTCTCCTTTCCCAAGTTGTCAAATTAAGTCCCTTAAGTGAAATATTAGGCTTGTGAGTACGCTGGGCGTACCGAGTAGTACGCTGCGCGTACTCGCGCACTTAATTTTGGACGCGGACTCGCCTGGATACGCTGGGCGTACCCAAAGTTTCGCTGGGTGTAGCGAGCCCAGATGAAAACCCTAATTTGGGGCTTGTGCACTATAAAAGGAATGCTATGGCCTTGACCTCAGCCTCCATTCCAGAGAGTGAAACCCTAAAAGAGTGCCCTCCTTCGTTTCTAGCTAGAGTCTTGGTATTCTAAGCTTCTAAGTGTCATTTCAAGGTGGTGGAAGAGAAGAAGAGGCTATTTTGGAGGCTAGAAGCTTGTGGGAAAAAATTGATCTGAGCTTTTTAGATGTTGGAGCTTCTTCCTGAGGTAAAAATCTCAAATCTTGTCTTGATATTTGTGTTGTGTGCTTCTTGGACCAATTTCTAGGGCTTTTGGTCCCAAGATGGAGACTTTATGAGCAAATGGTCTCCATTGGCCTAGATCTATCATATTTCAGGGTTGGGTGCAGTACTTATGCAGAGGGGGGCATGTGATATTGTATGCGTTGAGGCAGCTGAAGCCTCATGAGACGAGGTATCCCACCCACGATTTGGAGTTGGGGGCAGTGGTGTTCGCTCTCAAGATCTGGCGTCACTATTTGTATGGGGTTCGGTGTACCATCTACACGGACCACAAGAGTTTGAAGTATTTGATGGACCAGCCCAATCTGAATATGCGCCAGAGGAGATGGATAGATGTGGTAAAGGATTAAGATTGTGAGATCATGTACCACCCGAGCAAGGCTAATGTCGTAGTTGATGCCCTGAGTCGCAGGGCGGAGAGCGACCCGATTCGAGATATTTGCATGCGGTTGACAGTGATGACTCCAGTGTTGGACACCATTCGGGAGGCCCAGGAAGAGACTTTGAGACCGGAGAACCGGAAGAGGGAGCGAGTGATCGGGCAGGTGCCGGAGTTCATTACCGATAATTGTGGGCTGATGACCCTTCAGGGGGGGGGGGGGGGATTTGGGTGCCGTATGGAGGCAGAACGCGCACCACCTTGATGGAGGAGGCACATAAATCGAGATTTTCGATCCATCCCGGGGCCACTAAGATGTATTTGGATTTGAAGAAGGATTATTGGTGGCCATCTATGAAGAGGGATGTAGCATGGCTTGTTGAGAGGTGGTTAACCTGTCACAGGGTGAAGGCCGAGCACCAGCGACCGCATGGCCTTTTGCAACCACTTGAGGTTCCCCAATTGAAGTGGGAACAGATTTCATCACCAAGTTGCCGAGGACCGCGAGGGGTGTTAACGCAATTTGGGTGATCGTCGACTGGATAATGAAGAACGCTCACTTCCTTGCTATCAGTGAGACCTTTTCTACTGAGAGGTTGGCAGAGTTGTATGTGAGAGAGGTGGTATCGCAACATGGAGTGCCGATCTTGATTGTATCAAATCAGGATGTACGTTTTACTTCCAGGTTCTGGAAGAAGTTCCACGAGGAGTTGGGCATGAGGTTGCATTTCAGTACCGCTTACCACCCGCTGACGGACGAACAGAGTGAGCGGACAATTCAGACGCTCAAAGACATGCTTCGGGCATGTGTGTTGGACTTCGGAGGGAGTTGGGACACGTATCTGCCATTGGCTGAGTTTTCTTATAACAACAGCCACCATTCAAGCATTGGTATGCCTCCCTTTGAGTTGTTGTATGGGAGGAGGTGTCATACTCCCATCTGTTGGGGAGAGGTAGGACAATGAGTTATGGGCAGCACTGAGATAGTGCTTCAGACAAAAGAGCAGATACAACAAGTCAGGCAGAGATTTTTGACAGCTCAGAGTCGCTAGAAAAGTTACGCGGATAGGAGACGATCAGAGCTCGAGTTTCAGGTCGGGGATTTTGTACTCCTGAAAGTGTCTCCTTGGAAAGGAGTGATTCGATTTAGGAAGAGGGGCAAGCTGGAGCCCCGGTATATTGGGCCATTTAGGGTGATCGCGAGGGTGGACATAGTAGCATATCGTTTGGAGCTACCTGCGGAGTTGGGCCAGATTCATGATACCTTCCACGTGTCTCAGCTGAGGAAGTGTATAGCTGACGAGTCGGCAGTGGTACCGTTGGAGGATATCCAGGTGGATGCGAGTCCAAATTATGTTGAGAGGCCGATCTCAATCTTGGATCGGAAGATCAAGGTTCTGAGGAACAAGGAGGTGCCCCTGGTTCAGGTCCGGTGACAACATCGGAGGGGGTCCGAATTGACTTGGGAGCTGAAGTCGGAGATGCGGGAGCAGCATCCGGAGTTGTTTTCGACATGAGACTTCGAGGGCGAAGTCTGGTTTTAGTGGGGGAGAATTGTAACGTCTCGAAATTCAGGTAAAACTATTTAACCCTTCTCTTTTCCCAAGTTGTCAAATTAAATCCCTTACGTGAAATATTAGGATTGTGAGTACGTTGCGCGTACTGAGGAGTACGCTGCGCGTACTCGCACACTTAATTTTGGACGCAGACTCGCCTGGGTACGCTGGGTGTACCCAGGGTTACGCTGGGCACAGCGTGCCCAGATGAAAACGCTAATTTGGGGCTTGTGCACTATAAAAGGAATGCTATGGCCTTGACCTCAGCCTCCATTCCAGAGAGTGAAACCCTAAAAAAGTGCCCTCCTTCGTTTCTAGCTAGAGTGTTAGTATTCTAAGCTTCTAAGTGTCATTTCAAGGTGGTGGAAGAGAAGAAAATGCTATTTTGGAGGCTAGAAGCTTGTGGGAAAGAATAGATATGAGCTTTTCAGAGGTTGGAACTTCTTCCTGAGGTAAAAAACTCAATTCTTGTCTTTTTATTTGTGTTGTGTGCTTCTTGGACCAATTTCTAGGGTTTTTTGTCCCAAGATGGAGACTTTATGAGAAAATGGTCTCCATTGGCCTAGATCTATCATATTTCAGGACTATAAGTGTTGTATGTTCATAAAAATGCAATCTTGGACGTAAATATGGAGCCATGCATGAGATCTAGACCTTTGGAGGGAAAAAAGGAAAGGTGTTAGAGGGTGTAGGAACCTTTACAACCATGCCAAGGCTTAAAGGTTTCGACTTTATGGGATAAGAGGATCAAGGAGAGTCAGATCTGGAAGTTGAAGTAGTGTCTTAATTGTTTAAGACCAAAATCCATGAAATGGCTGAAACTGAGACTTACGTTGGGCGTAACTCTCAGTATGTGCAGCGTAAGGGGTTGAAACCCCGACTGTGGTTCGCCGGCGTACGCCCTGCGTACAGAGAAGGTACGCGCCGCGTACTGCCTCCTGTTGACTTTCATTGACTTTTAGGGTTTTGGTCAACCTTTGGACTTTTGGGTCAGGGAGGGGTAAAATGGTCTTTTACCCTTATGTGGAAATTGTGGAGTGGATTTAATCTAGTCTTTGAGAGCTATTATTTATTTGAGAGTATTATTATGTGTTTAGGTGGGGGCTAGAATAGTGTGATCGAGTGCGAGACTGTACGAGATACCGAGGTGAGTCTTCTCACTATAATGTACCTGGAAGGGTACCTATGTGTGACCGGAAAGTCTTGTATGCTATGAGATGTATGTGCCATATGTTGTTATGTGATATGTATGTGTTATGCATGTTATGTATGATAAGGACCGGAAGGTCAGGAGGTTATGGACCGGAAGCTCGATACGGGTAGGACCGGAAGGTCTACCGGGATTCGGGATGAAAGTTTTATGTTGTATTTCAGAGAGACATTGTGGTTGGGACACGCCACCCACTTGAGAGCATTGGTGTTAGCGAGGAGGAGATCCGCAGGCTGATTCATGAGGAGGTGGCTGCTTCCATATGAGCCGAGATTCCAGAGATGTTTTGGTCTATCAAGACCACATTGATTGAGACTTTCGATGAGCAGTACACAACAGTGACTGAGGCTGTGGCTGCTACAGCTACTGCCGCTGTTGTTGTTGCCAGGCCTCAAGGAGGTGACTCGTTGTTGTTTCAGGAGTTCAGCAACACGAAGCCACTAGAGTTTGATGGGATGCAGGATCCAATCGCTGTGATGAGATGGATTTCTGATATCGAGGGATGCTTTTACACTTGTTCATGTCCGGAGCATCTTAGAGTACGGTTCGCACTGAACCAGCTTCGCTTGGGAGCGAAGGACTGGTGGAAGTTCGTGACGGCGAGCTTCACTCTTGCGGAGATTTCTGAGGTGAGCTGGGAGAGGTTCAACACCATGTTCAGAGACGAGTATGTTCTCCCTATGGAGAGGGAGCGGTTGGCTCAGGAGTTCTTGACCCTCAAGCAGGGTACTGATTCAGTTACTGTGTTTACTCGGAAGTTTCATGAGAGGGCGATGTTCTGCCCTAAGCAGGTGTCTACCGAGCAGGCACGCATGAGCCGATATTTGAGCATTCTGAGGAGGGATATTCGGGAGTTCGTATCGAACTTGACTTATCAGACATTTGCTGAGCTTGAGGCAAATACACAGAAGAGGGAAATTGAGTTGGAGACGCAGGCCAGGGAGGAGGCCGAGTCTCAGGGGATGGATAGGCGGCCGACGCAGTCTTGGCCGGTAGCCAAGCGGGCAAAGCCCGCCGATTCGAGATCTGGAGGCCAGAAGGGCCGCACTTGCTGAAAGTGAGGCAAGGGACACGATGGGGTTTGCTGATCTGGTGCTTGCTACAAATGTGGCAAGGAGGGGCATATAGCCAAGGACTGCCCCAAGGGATTCATGGTTTGCTTCCATTGCAACCAGATGGGCCATCGGAAGGCTGAGTGCCCGTAGCTGCGGGGAACAGCACAGGGAGCACATCAGGGATCTGCCCCTGCCTCCGTGCGCGCTGCTGAGGTTCGTCCGGTGAAGGCCGAGGCATCGAAGGCTCGTGAGAGAGCCTTCCAGTTGACAGCGGAGGAGGTCCGTGCAACACTCGATGTCGTGGCTGGTATGTATTCTTTCATTTATTTATGTTGAGTTTGAGGTGTTGTGCTTATATTATGATATGCGTAGGTACTTTTCTTGTGAATTCTGTACCTGCTTTGGTGTTATTTGACTTGGGTGCGAGTCGGTCATTTGTTTCCTTAGCATTTAGTCAGCACATCAGTATCGGACGAGAGGCGTTGAGTCGACCTCTGTGAGTTTCTATAGCTGACGAGCGAGTAGTGTATGCTACAGATGTGATTCGAGGATGTAAACTTGAGATCTTCGGTGTGGAGTTCCCGATAGATCTGGTCCCGATTGCGATGGGGGACGTATGTGTCATAGTCGGCATGGATTGGTTGAGCCAATTTGGAGCTGTTATAGACTGTGAGCGTCAGTTGGTGACGATACGAGACCCTAGTTGGGGAGTACTTACGGTGTACGGCGAGGGTACCCGATATGGTTCAGCATTTTGTTTAGCTGCCAGAGTGAGACAGAGTTTGAAGCAGGGCTGCAACGGGTTTGTAGCCTATGTGATGGACACACGAGTGGCCGCTGGGAGGCCAAGCTCGATTGATGAGGTTCCGATAGTGTGCAAGTTCCCGGATGTTTTTCCCGACGAATTGTCGGGTGTGCCTCCCGAGAGGCAAGTAGAGTTCCGTATCGATTTAGTTCCGGGGGCAGCACCTATCGCCAAGGCGCCTTATCGCCTTGCGCCACCAGAGATGCAAGAGTTATCCTCGCAGCTTCAGAATCTGCTGGGGAAAGGGTTTATTAGACCAAGTAGCTCACCTTGGGGAGCGCCGATCCTTTTTGTCAAGAAAAAGGATGGTTCGTACCGGATGTGCATTGATTACCGGGAGTTGAACAAGTTGACGGTCAAGAACCGTCATCCGTTACCGAGGATCGACGATTTGTTCGATCAGTTGCAGGGGGCGTCCTGGTTCTCCAAGATAGACTTGAGGTCGGGATATCATCAGATGAGGGTTCATGATGAAGATATCCAGAAGACGGCGTTCAAAACTCGATATGGGCATTACGAGTTCGTGGTGATGACTTTTGGGCTCACCAATGTACCAGCAGCGTTCATGGATCTCATGAACAGGGTGTACAGGCCGATGTTGGATCGGTCGGTGATCGTGTTCATTGATGACATTTTGGTGTACTCGAGATTTAGAGAGCAGCACAAGGAACATCTGAGGGAGATTCTCGGGGTATTGAGATCGGAAAGGCTTTTCGCCAAATTCACCAAGTGTGATTTTTGGTTACGAGAGGTCCAGTTCTTGGGACACCTCGTTAACCAGGATGGGATATTGGTTGATCCGGCCAAGATTGAGGCGGTTATGAGATGGGAGGTGCCGATATCACCCACCGAGATTAGAAGTTTTCTAGGGTTGGCCGGCTATTATCGGAGATTTCTCAGGGATTTCTCCAAGATCGCCGTGCCTCTTACCAGGTTGACCCGAAAGGGTGTTGCTTTTTCATGGGGTCCGGAGCAGCAGACCTCGTTTGAGACACTTCGCCAGAGATTGTGTGAAGCCCCGATGTTAGCCCTCCCAGAAGGGATGGAGGATTTTGTGGTGTATTGTGACATATCGATATCGGGGTTGGGTGCAGTACTTATGCAGAGGGGGGCATGTGATATTGTATGCGTTAAGGCAGCTGAAGCCTCATGAGACGAGGTATCCCACCCACGATTTGGAGTTGGGGGCAGTGGTGTTCGCTCTCAAGATCTGGCGTCACTATTTGTATGGGGTTCGGTGTACCATCTACACGGACCACAAGAGTTTGAAGTATTTGATGGACCAGCCCAATCTGAATATGCGCCAGAGGAGATGGATAGATGTGGTAAAGGATTAAGATTGTGAGATCATGTACCACCCGAGCAAGGCTAATGTCGTAGTTGATGCCCTGAGTCGCAGGGCGGAGAGCGACCCGATTCGAGATATTTGCATGCGGTTGACAGTGATGACTCCAGTGTTGGACACCATTCGGGAGGCCCAGGAAGAGACTTTGAGACCGGAGAACCGGAAGAGGGAGCGAGTGATCGGGCAGGTGCCGGAGTTCATTACCGATAATTGTGGGCTGATGACCCTTCAGGGGGGGGGGGGGATTTGGGTGCCGTATGGAGGCAGAACGCGCACCACCTTGATGGAGGAGGCACATAAATCGAGATTTTCGATCCATCCCGGGGCCACTAAGATGTATTTGGATTTGAAGAAGGATTATTGGTGGCCATCTATGAAGAGGGATGTAGCATGGCTTGTTGAGAGGTGGTTAACCTGTCACAGGGTGAAGGCCGAGCACCAGCGACCGCATGGCCTTTTGCAACCACTTGAGGTTCCCCAATTGAAGTGGGAACAGATTTCATCACCAAGTTGCCGAGGACCGCGAGGGGTGTTAACGCAATTTGGGTGATCGTCGACTGGATAATGAAGAACGCTCACTTCCTTGCTATCAGTGAGACCTTTTCTACTGAGAGGTTGGCAGAGTTGTATGTGAGAGAGGTGGTATCGCAACATGGAGTGCCGATCTTGATTGTATCAAATCAGGATGTACGTTTTACTTCCAGGTTCTGGAAGAAGTTCCACGAGGAGTTGGGCATGAGGTTGCATTTCAGTACCGCTTACCACCCGCTGACGGACGAACAGAGTGAGCGGACAATTCAGACGCTCAAAGACATGCTTCGGGCATGTGTGTTGGACTTCGGAGGGAGTTGGGACACGTATCTGCCATTGGCTGAGTTTTCTTATAACAACAGCCACCATTCAAGCATTGGTATGCCTCCCTTTGAGTTGTTGTATGGGAGGAGGTGTCATACTCCCATCTGTTGGGGAGAGGTAGGACAATGAGTTATGGGCAGCACTGAGATAGTGCTTCAGACAAAAGAGCAGATACAACAAGTCAGGCAGAGATTTTTGACAGCTCAGAGTCGCTAGAAAAGTTACGCGGATAGGAGACGATCAGAGCTCGAGTTTCAGGTCGGGGATTTTGTACTCCTGAAAGTGTCTCCTTGGAAAGGAGTGATTCGATTTAGGAAGAGGGGCAAGCTGGAGCCCCGGTATATTGGGCCATTTAGGGTGATCGCGAGGGTGGACATAGTAGCATATCGTTTGGAGCTACCTGCGGAGTTGGGCCAGATTCATGATACCTTCCACGTGTCTCAGCTGAGGAAGTGTATAGCTGACGAGTCGGCAGTGGTACCGTTGGAGGATATCCAGGTGGATGCGAGTCCAAATTATGTTGAGAGGCCGATCTCAATCTTGGATCGGAAGATCAAGGTTCTGAGGAACAAGGAGGTGCCCCTGGTTCAGGTCCGGTGACAACATCGGAGGGGGTCCGAATTGACTTGGGAGCTGAAGTCGGAGATGCGGGAGCAGCATCCGGAGTTGTTTTCGACATGAGACTTCGAGGGCGAAGTCTGGTTTTAGTGGGGGAGAATTGTAACGTCTCGAAATTCAGGTAAAACTATTTAACCCTTCTCTTTTCCCAAGTTGTCAAATTAAATCCCTTACGTGAAATATTAGGATTGTGAGTACGTTGCGCGTACTGAGGAGTACGCTGCGCGTACTCGCACACTTAATTTTGGACGCAGACTCGCCTGGGTACGCTGGGTGTACCCAGGGTTACGCTGGGCACAGCGTGCCCAGATGAAAACGCTAATTTGGGGCTTGTGCACTATAAAAGGAATGCTATGGCCTTGACCTCAGCCTCCATTCCAGAGAGTGAAACCCTAAAAAAGTGCCCTCCTTCGTTTCTAGCTAGAGTGTTAGTATTCTAAGCTTCTAAGTGTCATTTCAAGGTGGTGGAAGAGAAGAAAATGCTATTTTGGAGGCTAGAAGCTTGTGGGAAAGAATAGATATGAGCTTTTCAGAGGTTGGAACTTCTTCCTGAGGTAAAAAACTCAATTCTTGTCTTTTTATTTGTGTTGTGTGCTTCTTGGACCAATTTCTAGGGTTTTTTGTCCCAAGATGGAGACTTTATGAGAAAATGGTCTCCATTGGCCTAGATCTATCATATTTCAGGACTATAAGTGTTGTATGTTCATAAAAATGCAATCTTGGACGTAAATATGGAGCCATGCATGAGATCTAGACCTTTGGAGGAAAAAAGGAAAGGTGTTAGAGGGTATAGGAACCTTTACAGCCACGCCAAGGCTTGAAGGTTCCGACTTTATGGGATAAGAGGATCAAGGAGAGTCAGATATGGAAGTTGAAGTAGTGTCTTAACTGTTTAAGACCAAAATCCATGAAATGGCTGAAACTGAGACTTACGCTGGGCGTAACTCTCAATACGCGCAGCGTAAGGGGTTGAAACCCCGACTGTGGTTCGCTGGCGTACGCCCCACATACAGAGAAGGTACGCGCCGCGTACTGCCTCCTGTTGACGTTCGTTGACTTTTAGGGTTTTGATCAACCTTTGGACTTTTAGATCAAGGAGGGGTAAAATGGTCTTTTATCCTTTTGTGGAAATTATAGAGTGGATTTAATCTAGCCTTTGAGAGCCATTATTTATTTGAGAGTATTGTTATGTATTTAGGCGGGGGCTAGACCAGTGTGATCGAGTGCGAGACTATCCAAGATATCAAGGTGAGTCTTCTCACTATACTGTACCTGGAAGGGTACCTATGTGTGACTGGAAGGTCTTGTATGCTATGAGATGTATGTGATATATGTTGTTATGTGATATTTATGTGTTATGCATGTTATGTATGATAAGGATCGGAAGGTCTACCGGGATTCGGGACGGAAGTCCCCTGAGACACTTGGATTGGAAGGTTCCACAGAATTATGGCCTGGAAAGGCGTATGTGTTGTATGTGGTATTTTAGGGAACTCACTAAGCATTTATGCTTACAGTGTTGTGTGATGTGTTCCAGGTACCAGTGAGGATCGCGGGAAGGTGCCGACTTGATCAGTACACACACATGAGGAGTTTTATATGTTATGATCTTGGGATGTGATGTTATGGATTGTTATGTGATACAATGACATTTTTATAACATTTATGAATGAAAGTGTGTTTGTAAATTGTGAAAAATTGTTTTGAAATTTACATCATTACATTTGTATATAACATTATGGTTAAATAATGTAAAAGGATTTAGGTCGAGTATGGTAGTGGTACCAGTCTTCTACAAAGACCATCGATTTTTCCGGATAGAGCTTGATATCTTTTTGCTTGTGTTACTCATTAATGATGGGACTTTTAGCAAACCATTTGATTTGATATTTTCCAATTTTTGAAGCTCTTATTCGAGCAATTTGCAGAAACTCTGAATGAATCACCATCCACCTTCCAAGGAGATTCTCTGCTGATAAAAAAAATATTGATTTAGTCGACATGTTCTGATTGTCCCAAACCCTTTTTAGATTCGTAGATCAAATATAGACAAGAAAAAACAATGAAGAACACAGAAGTATAATAAAGATATCTTTAACCATGAAAAGGGTTGTTCTCACCAAGATAACGAGGTCACAAAGACGAATGACACCAAGCCGTCACAAAGACACATTTTGGGTTTAACCCTAATACATAAATATATACTAATTTATTCAAGTTAATCCCTTCAATCAATAGATTGTATCTAATCTATATATAAACTAATATGGTATATAAGGAATGGATCAGATTAGATATTCTCCAGAATCGGATATCAGCAACAGCGCAATAGATGTTGATCAGAGCATCAGCTTCAGGGAGTCTCGATGATCAGGGCATCAACATCAGCGTCAGGGTGACATGCCGATCAGCTTCAACTTCAGTAGATACTACTATCAGCGAGTGTCATCAGCATATCACCTGATCGATGTTTCATCAGTGTATAACCATCAATATTTGGACACACTAATCGATCTTCCGTAGATGGTGTCTTCATGTATTTGGTGTTGATAGGGTCTTCAGGGTCTTTCAGTTATCAGGGGATGTTCTTCACTCTTCGACTTATGAACGTCGATCAACATGTCTTCAAATTAACTAATTAACTATAACTATAGTGTATATATTTTGTATCATCAAATATATACAATTGAATGACCCAATAATCACCCCTAATTGATAATATCAAAACCAAACTAATAAAGAAATAAACAACGAATGAATAACTGCATCTTAAGTAGAATGTTTATGTCTGCTCCCCCTTAGATTTAGCTCTCTCTTGGATAAATAACATCTGAGTTTTGGTTACCCTTAGATGTCGTTCAAGATTTTCTGCTTTTCAATGAATGATTAATTGAGAATGTAGTAGAATTAGACTTTTCTCCCCCTTTTTGATAGCATCAATAGGTACTACCTTCTTTTTAACTTTTTAATTTTTTTTAATTTTTTTAAGAAGACGGCAAGTAACCTGAAGTAAAAATAAACATCAAATAAAGTTAAAGGATAAGATATGTGTATCACACTATTGTGTTGTTACATTATAGATCATTTACATAGTTTTGCGTAGCCTTATTAGCGTATGGTTGATGGGTTTTGAGCATTCTAACACTTCCTAAGTGTACATGCAACCCTAATAACCTTGGATCTATGTTTGTCTAATTATCATGCAAAGTTGAATTCCAAGGTTATATTCCTATCTAGCATACATGGGGAACAATTTTAAGTTGAATCATAGATAGAATAACTTACCTTGTTGTTTCTTGTGTTCCTTGAAACCTTCTGAGCCTAGCACCCCAAGTGTGATGCCTCAAATGCTTCACACAACACCAAATGCTCTTGGAAAGACTCTTGAGATAACACACACTTCTCAAAATCGGCCAAGCCCTCTAGTTTCTTAGTGTAACCGATTTTGGTGGAGAATATGCTTCTTATATAGTGTTGACACATCTAGGGTTACACCATGTAAACCCTAATGTGTCATGACTCTTCATTTCCATGACCCATGGGTTTGTAACTCCCATGGAGCATCCATGGAGCATCCTATGGGTAGAACCTAACTTGATAATCCATGGAGCCTCTTAGCCCACTATACAAGATATGGATGATTTACATAATCAACCCATATATTTAATTAGTTATCCTTTGATCACTTAATTAATTCCAAATTAATTCTTTGATCAACTAATCAAATAATATTATTAATATATTAGAACTTATAATATATTAATAATCTCCAAGTGTTATTTCTCTCATTTAGTCTATCCAATTGCATGGTGCCATGCAACCCAAATGGACCATGCCGGGTCGGGTCAAGTACACACCTGAAATAGTTATGGACTTAGACACCTTATCCAACAGTCTCCCACTTGGATAAGTCTAATAACTATTTCTCTAGTACTTCAGGAACCGACCGGCAATCATAGCTCTTTCAAGGTCTCTCGGAACTGAGAAGATGATGGTACGCCATTTAAAGATAAGGGATCATATAATCCTCCGTTCTGGATATCAGCCGGACAAATACATGGAACATTGTCTTGCTTATTGTCCAGCATTTGTTTCCCGATTTCCGATTTGTTTGACATAGAACTTAATTGAACACATCAACTTAGTTCTGACCGGGCCCGGTACATGGGTCAAAACAAAATCATCGAGGGGCCCAGATATCAGCTTCTAATCCAAGAAGGAACAGATAAACTTCGACTCATATGTTTGTTCTACCACTCATTGAATTACACACAAAAGTACGTTTTATAACATCGAGTTACCAATGCGGTTTCGTACAGTCAATGCATAACCAACTTGTAAGTAACAAATCATATCTCTAGGTTTGAAGACTTATATGATATTACCGTCTCACGATCACTCGAGATAGAATTCCATGAAGTGATTCCAGTGAGCGTGGGTTGAGTCCAATGCTCAGAACTTATGAGAACTCATGATTGTTGTAGCCTTGTCCAAGACCTCTACAACCAAACATGACAGTCTTGATTCATATCTACTTCCAACATATGACCGACTGTGGAGGTTTGAATAATATGTTATACCAAACAAAATTATTCTGGAAGTCAAAACATGCAAAAGAAATATAGTAAACGATCGACAAGAGATAGCAACACTTTACTCATAAATAAAACATCTTTTATTCATCATCTAATGTCAATTACACTTTACAAATTTCTGGGTTATCTAACTACTAAATCTAATATCATCCTTCAGCCCTATGCTCCGAGCATGCTGGAGATGCTTAACCCGAGTCAGTCCCTTTGTGAGGGGATCTGCCGGATTCTCATCTGATGATACCCTCTTTGCCACGAGGTGTCCTTCTTCGATCCGATGTCTAATGAAATGGTATTTTCTGTCGATGTGTCTGGATCTCCCATGATCCCTTGGTTCCTTGGCTAAGGCAACAGCACTTTCACTATCACAGAAAATTTCCATTGGCTCTTTAATAGCTGGTACAACTCCAAGGTCTCCAATGAAGTTCTTCAGCTATATCGCCTCCTTTGCTGCCTCGCTAGCTGCAATATACTCTGATTCACAAGTAGAATCTGCCACTGTCTCTTGCTTGGAACTCTTCCAAGAAATTGCTCCTCCGTTTAGGGTAAAGACCCAGCCCGACTGAGAGCGGAAATTATCCCTATCAGTCTGGAAGCTAGCATCACTATACCCTACAACTCTCAAGTCATCACTCCCACCGAGGGTAAGAACCCAGTCCTTAGTCCTCCGTAGGTACTTGAGGATATTCTTTACCGCAGTCCAGTGTGCCTTGCCAGGGTTCGCCTGATACCTGCTAACCATGCTCAAGGCAAAAGCTACATCGGGTCGAGTACACGTCATAGCATACATGATCGATCCTACAGCCGAAGCATAAGGTGTTCGACTCATTTCTGCTATCTCAGCCTCAGTGTTAGGGCTTTGTGTCTTACTCAATCTGGTGTTACTCTGGATGGGTAACTCTCCTTTCTTGGAATCCTGCATGCTGAATCTCTTTAGCACCTTATCCAAGTAGGTACTCTGACTAAGTCCAATTAGTCTTTTACTCCGATCTCTCAAGATCCTTATCCCTAAAATATAGGCAGCTTCACCAAGGTCCTTCATAGCGAAACACTTCCCAAGCCAGGATTTTACTTCCTGCAGGGTTGGAATGTCGTTTCCTATGAGTAGTATGTCATCCACATACAATACCAAAAAGCTAACTATACTCCCACTAGCCTTGACATACACACAAGATTCATCTTCACTCCTAGAAAAGCCAAATTCCTTGACTTTTTCATCAAAGCAGAGATTCCATCTGCGAGGTGCTTGCTTTAATCCATAAATGGATTTCTCAAGCTTACACACTCTATTAGGGTACTCGTTGCTGACAAAACCCTCTGGCTGACTCATGTAAACATCTTCAGCCAACTTTCCATTAAGGAAAGCGGTTTTGACATCCATCTGCCATATTTCATAATCATGAAATGAAGCTATGGATAACAGAACCCGAATAGACTTAATCTTGGCTACCGGAGAAAAGGTCTCATCATAATCCACTCCAGGAATTTGAGAGAAGCCCTTTGCAACCAGTCTAGCCTTATAAGTGTGTACTTTACCATCCATGTCGGTCTTCTTCTTGAAGACCCATTTGCACCCTACTGTCTTACGACCTGGTACATTTTCAACCAAGTTCCAAACTTGATTGTCATACATGGATTGTATCTCGCTATCCATAGCCTCTTTCCATTTAGCAAACTCGGGGCCTGCCATGGCTTCCTCGTAGCTGTTAGGGTCATCTTGACTTACTAGTGTCCCATCACTAATAAGTGTCTCACCTTCTGCAGTAATATGGAATCCATAGTAATGCTCAGGTGCACTTCTAACTCTCGTGGAACGTCTCAGAGGTACAGATTTGTCAATTGGCTCAACAGGAGTTTCCGCCTCAAGTTGAGGGCTAGAGTTTGAAGTTCCTTCACCGCTTGATTCTTGAATTTCTTCAAGATCAATTTGCCTCCCACTGTCTCCTTGGCTTATAAACTCTCTTTCTCGAAAGACTCCTCTTCTTGCTACAAAGACCACATTGTCACTAGGTCTGTAGAAGAGGTAACCAAAGGATCGCTGTGGGTAACCGATGAAAATACACCTCTCGCTTCGAGGTTCGAGCTTATCATGAGTCTCGCGTCTCATGAAAGCCTCGCAACCCCAAATCTTGATGTGGTCTAGTTTAGGTACTTTACCAGTCCACATCTCGTGAGGAGTTTTGGCAACTTTCTTTGTAGGGACTAGATTAAGAATATGGGCGGCAGTCTCTAAGGCATACCCCCAGAATGAGATTGGTAGCATAGCTCGACTCATCATGGAACGAACCATATCTAACAAGGTTCGATTACGCCTCTCAGCCACACCATTCAACTGTGGTGTCCTGGGAGGTGTCAATTATGAGACTATCCCACATTCCCTTAGATAGTCGAGGAACTCTGAACTAAGATACTCACCACCACGATCGGATCGAAGCATCTTAATGTTCCTGCCCAATTGATTCTCGACTTCCTGTTTAAATTCCTTAAACCTCTCGAAAGTCTCTGACTTATGCTTGATCAAGTAGACATATCCATATCTACTATAATCATCAGTAAAAGTCAAATAATAACGATTAGCATCCCTTGTGGCATGTTTGAATGGTCCACACACATCCGTGTGTATAAGGTCCAACAAACCTTCACCCCTCTCACACGAACCTGTGAAGGGTGACTTTGTCATTTTTCCAAGTAAGCATGATTCGCAACTATCATCTGACTTTAGGTCAAACGACTCCAAGACTCCATCCTTTTGGAGTTGGCCTATGCGTTTCTTGCTTATATGTCCAAGACGACAATGCCATAAAGATGCTTTATCCAAGTTATTATTAGTAGAATCAGTACACAAAACATTATTTCCTAAGTTATCTACAACAGATACGGCTTCATACACACCATCACAAGGTAATGCTTTGAAATAAAGAACATTATTAAAGAAAACATCAATAGAACCAACTTCATTATTAAATGAAAAGGTAAACCCTTGTTTGTACAAAGCATGAAAGGAAATAATATTTCTTGCCATTCCTGGCGAGTAACAACATTTATTCAAATCTAAACTAAACCCACTACTTAGCGATAAAGTATAAACTCCAATCTTGGTAACAGGTATAGCTTTCCTATTCCCCATGATCAAGTTTATCCTTCCTTGCTCCACATCCTCACTTCTTCTTAGTCCCTGCAAGTCACAACAAATATGAATACCACACCCGGTATCAAGGACCCAAGAATTAGAATGGGGTGAGTTATTAGAAATGATAGTGTAAATACCTGCATGGTTGGGTTTAACTTTCCCATCCTTCACATCTTGCTGGTATCTTGGGCAGTTCCGCTTCCAATGTGATTTTTCATGGCAATAGAAGCATTCAGCCTCTTTTGGGTCAGAAGAAGGAGTAACGAAACCTTTCTTGGTTCCACTTGAAGAAGAGCCATCAAGGGTCCGAACCTTGGTACCCTTAGAAGAGCTCTTTCTCTTCCTCCCTCGACTTTTCCCGATTGCCAAAACCGGAGTAGAGTTTTGAGTAGGAGTGATAGCAACCGACTTCCCCTTAAGACCTGATTCTGCGGTCTTGAGAAGTCCCTGAAGTTTGCTGAGGGTGACTTCTTCCTTGTTCATGTGATATGTCATGCGGAATTGATCATAGCACGATGGTAAGGAGTGCAAAATGATATCTATTGCAAGATCCTCCGAGAAGTTCACATTAAGCTTCAGCAAACGATCCACATACCTTTGCATTTTCTGCATGTGGCTCGTGACGGATTCCCTGTCCTTCATCATGGTTGTTATCATGGAGCAGATGATTTCATACCTCTCTTGTCGTGCACTTTGATGGTATCTTTCCATCAAATCTTGGTGCATTTCATAAGGGTAGAAATCCTCATAAGACTTTTGGAGTTCCGCTGTCATCGTGGCCATCATGATGCAAGCCACTTTCGTAGCATCCCTTTCATGTGCCCGAAATTCAGCAATCTCCTGAGGAGTTGCAGTGGACTCATCAATCTCCTTAAGCTCCTTGTCAAGGACATATTCTTTGTCCTCGTAGCGGGTAATCATCCTGATGTTTCTGATCCACTCATTGAAGTTGGATCCATCAAAGGTGACTTTCCCACACAAGTTCATAAGGGTAAAGGAGCCATTAGGATTAGAGCCAGAAGCATTGTTGAAAGACATCTGAAGAAAAGAGAACAAGATTAGTTTAGATATAAGAGAGTCCTTAATAAAACACCCAAATGTAATATTAAGGCTAGGATCCAATCACAATATAATATATCTTAGAAGAGGTATGCCGTAATCTAAGCTATATCATATTTGAAAGGTAGGTGAATGACGATTCACCAATTTCCACCACGAAAACCGCAATATTTTAGTATTAGGTTTTTGAATGGTTCTTAGAAATTCCTAGATTCTTTGAGATTCAATGAACTTTTCAAAGGCATGTTTCAATCTCGAGTGTGCCCTCCAAGTTTTGTGACTGGGATACCGAGGATCACAAAACGAGGTGTGAAGTAACCATGCAAATCACTTGGTACCCTTAAAGTTTATCACTCAATCTATGTGCCGGTTAACCACACACGCTCCATCGATACTATAATAAACCCTAAGTCACCCTTTACCTACCTTGTTAAGTCCAAGTTAGTGTGCCGGTTAACCACACACGCTCCACCAACGACTTAATCAAAGTGTAAAGTGTAATTTCATGGAATAGCACCTTATTCACATTTTTCCTAAAGTAACTAAGATTGGGAATTTAATAAAACATTTAGTTACTTTATAATATTCATCATACTTTGAATGAGAATTAATAAGTCCTTGTCTTACCCGTTCGGCTAACGACCCTCCACCGATCAAGCAAGCGGTGGGTGAGAGTGGACACCCATTAAGTCACCATTTTATAGGCAACAACCTTATACCCACCTTATACACCGGCTTCGTGAATGAGGCGTACTAGCGGTAAGACGACTTTGTTCTTATACATATATATATATATAATTATTAAATCATAATAATATAAGTATAAGGGTTGAATTTTAACTTTTAAAATTCTAGGGGTTGGAACTAAAGTTTTAACTTAACTTTACTTGTTCCAAAACTTGAGGGCAAGTTTTGTAAACTTTCAAAACTTTTCATTTCTTGTAACTTATGAGTTTAATAGAGTAATAAAATGAGGACTTTTCATTTTTCCTAACTCTTGTGTTCTTTTAATGGTTTTTAATCCAAGAGACTTTTGGTTTTCCATAACTTGAGGACAAGTTATGGACTGCATTAAAACACATTATGATCATGAATTAATCTACCACATAGGTTACAAATAATTCCTATGATCATCTAAACATCATAAGAACAAGAATATGAATATGAACACTTTCAAGAATCAAAATCACATTTGATCTTTGTAATTTTGATAACTAGTTGTTGTAAATGAGTTAGAAAAGACATTACACCTTCTAAAACAAGTTTTCAAGTACCAAAACATTTTACGGTAATGATTCTAATCCATTTCCAGCAACTCAAGTCGAAATTATGCACTCTGTCGACCCTACTCGCCGAGTGCATAAACCTACTCGCCGAGTGGGTTGAAGATACACATGAACTCGACGAGTCCTCCCCATGGACTCGCCGAGTCCATCAGTCATACAGCAGAATTTTCGACTTTCTTCAACTTTTAAGCACAAATAACAAACAAACAAGCCTAGGCTCTGATACCACTGATGGGTTTTGAGCATTCTAACACTTCCTAAGTGTACATGCAACCCTAATAACCTTGGATCTATGTTTGTCTAATTATCATGCAAAGTTGAATTCCAAGGTTATATTCCTATCTAGCATACATGGGGAACAATTTTAAGTTGAATCATAGATAGAATAACTTACCTTGTTGTTTCTTGTGTTCCTTGAAACCTTGTGAGCCTAGCACCCCAAGTGTGATGCCTCAAATGCTTCACACAACACCAAATGCTCTTGGAAAGACTCTTGAGATAACACACACTTCTCAAAATTGGCCAAGCCCTCTAGTTTCTTAGTGTAACCGATTTTGGTGGAGAATATGCTTCTTATATAGTGTTGACACATCTAGGGTTACACCATGTAAACCCTAATGTGTCATGACTCTTCATTTCCATGACCCATGGGTTTGTAACTCCCATGGAGCATCCATGGAGCATCCTATGGGTAGAACCCAACTTGATAATCCATGGAGCCTCTTAGCCCACTATACAAGATATGGATGATTTACATAATCAACCCATATATTTAATTAGTTATCCTTTGATCACTTAATTAATTCCAAATTAATTCTTTGATCAACTAATCAAATAATATTATTAATATATTAGAACTTATAATATATTAATAATCTCCAAGTGTTATTTCTCTCATTTAGTCTATCCAATTGCATGGTGCCATGCAACCCAAATGGACCATGCCGGGTCGGGTCAAGTACACACCTGAAATAGTTATGGACTTAGACACCTTATCCAACAATGGTTTTATACGATGAATCATTAAATACTTCTATTAGAAGAAAAAGGGCGAGAGTAGGTAGGTGTATGTAATATATATCACGGTACATGATATACCCATCGACACAAAGTTTTGAACTTTTATCAGTGTGTGGTATTGTACACTGAATCATTAAGTTCTTATAAAGAAGACTTGTAGAAAGGAGTATGATGTCTAAATCATGCTGAGGTGAAATCAGCGTGAATCATTGACAATGATAACCCATCAGCAAGAAGTGGTTTAATCATTGCATCATAGAGTTAGTTTCATTATAGAATCAAAGATTCATTGTCAGTTCGTTCAATGGTATCATGTCATACCTCAATCTAGGAGGTCAAGGACATGAGAAAAAGATTGGATAAGTGAGGGGATAACATCATTGCCTTATAAGAATTTTCATTTGTGACTAGGAAATATCTTTTAGTTGAAGAATATACCTTGCTATTAGATTCAACGTAAGAGATGGATGACTCATTTAGTCTTTATATATTAGATGATGATCTATTGGGTTAAAGACTTCTGAAGTGAAGTCTCATCAGATTATTAACTACTAGATGGCACGAGACTTAAGGTATATGTGTAACATTTGCTCTAGAGATAGTGATTTGTCAATAGTTACATACTTAGTTTATGAAATGTCACCGTCAAATCATGAAAGGTATAATGATCCTTAGAAATAAGAACCATACATGATGGAGCTAATAAAAGAGCCAACTCCAGAAATCAACCATCTTAAAATAACTTTATAACCAGCTAGTCAATTTTCAGCTTGGTTTCCTTTGTTACACTTGATTGCTCCCCCTACGCTTGTGATTCAATTGTCTGAGACACTTTGTAAACACAAAGTATGATCATAAATCATGACATTTCTCGTCGGATTAATTAAAGTGATGCAATGAACTTGCAAATCTTGAACAATATGTGTATTGACACATTAGGTAGATCGTCACCAAGACCCACTTGAGACAATCTAAAGACATCACATGATCAAACATCCATGCTATCTCTTATTCAACCGCAAATCAGTGCCTAAAACTAAAGAGCTTTGAACACATAAGAAAAATGTAATTGTTAGGAGCTTTAGGGGGTAAATAAATTCTAGTTTTCATAGATAATTTGAATATCAGAAACAACATTAAATTTGTCCCCCTTAGTTGAAAGATTTGACTCCACATAGTTTTTCCCTTCGTTGCTGCATACACTCTTTGACCATCACACACAAGAGTTGAAAGATTTGACTAGATGTAGTTTTTCCCTTCGTTGATGCATGCATTCTCCCTCGTATATTTTTATCAAGAGATAGAAATATATACTCGAAAATATTTGCTGAAGAGACATACACAACACTTATTTTTGAATTTTTAGATTTAAACGGTGACTAGATAATAAATATTAAAGACTCAAAATAAATTCAACAACTACACACAATTTAATAAGAAAACATTTTTTTTCTTTTTTTATATGTATTTAACTAAAAGAAAATGAATTAAAGACTTTAGAAAAAATTATTATTTTATTTTTAATTAAAGAAAACTAACTAAAGCTTTTAGAAAAACAAATATTTATTTATTTTTAATATAAAAACATAATTACAAAAACAACGTAAAAGTAAGACTAAAAATAAACTAAATAAAATCAATTTAGAAAAAGTTTAACTAATTAATTTTTTTTTGAAAAATATTTTCTAAAAACATATATCAATTAATGTTTAGGAGGTTTTGAAATGTAACAATTTAGGTTAAAGATTAGGAGCTCAAAACAAAAGGACATAGAACCCCCATAACGTGGCCTGCAATCTTCTTCATAGCATTAATCACAAAGCTATATATGTAAGGCCGTCCGGTATACCCAGGACGATGGCCTTCGTGGTCTCGCTGACCATGAACCACGATCATGCACATCATCCTAGTGCCTCGTCATGGTGGTTCGTGTTGGGGACGACGGAGGTGGACGACCAATCAGGTCTCTCGTCTCCTCTGTTCTTCTCTGTTCCTGTCTTCTTCTCTCTCGCAGACCACGAGGAAGTCATTGTTGAGCACCATCCCGGCTAGGTTGAGGAAGACGATGATGATGACGTGGAGTTGATGGAGGGTGTGGTCGTGAAGACCATAACGGATGGTCTAACACTTTAATTCTTTCTCTTTCCTGTTGAAGACAAGCAACAGTGTTGAAGGCATATACCGATGAAAGAACTTGACTTATCACTTGTACATGCACATGCATAGTCACAATTTGAGCATGATGTCTCTTCATTTGAACGGTTGGATAATTTGACTGATCTGATATGAAAGATCAAGGCAAATCTTTTTGATCATGATAGATTTTAATTTCACTTTTGAGCAAAAAAAACGAGTTCTACCATTCCATGCCAACCATGCTTTTGCTTTTTTTTTTTTTTTTTTTTTTTTTTTTATGTCGTAAAAAAATGTGGCGCCTTTTCCTTTCTTGAACTTAGATGACAGAACACATATTGGACCAAAATATCCTTCTCCTTTTCAGATTATCCAGAAATGCAGATGTTGTAGCTGTTTCTTTTGAACCATAGAATTCAACAACAGCTTTTGCTTTGACTATTTCACAATTCATGAACTTAAGTGCTTTGACAAAACTTGCAATACATTAGACACAGTAAAATACTTTCTTGCAGACATGTACCTGAAGCATCCATGCATTACGTAAGCTTTTTTTAGATCCTTATTGAGTTTAAATTGAAATCTCTCCACGTGATTTACACCGTTATGCTCATGCAGTCATTTTAAGTCATAGCCAGCGTGTGAGTCCGACCATTGAGAATCTAATCAACGAGAGACTCATCTGAATGTTGTTTGAGAAATTTATGACTAGAAGCTGGTGATGAATGAATTTTAGAGAAAACCTTTAATAGCACAACACCAAGACTACTCTTTTCTTTAGAACTTCAGACCCATAACCATGCAATCCTTTTGAAACTTATTCAAGATCAGCGTGAAAAAATATAATTCAGTGTGAGATAGATTACTTGAATCACGTTGATATAACTCCAGTTAACTTGTTGTGTTGGAGTTGAAGGGTTTCCATGTTACTCAGGTTTTTGTATTTATGATGAGACTGGACCTGTGAGCTGGTTCTTTCAACAAGTAAGCAAGAATCCTATCAGTGATAGCAGCTTAAAACCTTAAGACTGAATGTAAGTTGCTTCACATTCCTTTTAGTTCTGAGTTGGAGGGATCTAATGAAGCTTTGATTTTAGGTGGCATGGAGGATATGATCTGGTGTTGGTGAGGAAACATAGATGCATGCTACCATATAACACCTTCATAAGTTTTTAATTCTACCTCATGTGACTACATACTGACTATAGCCTCCAAAAAAATATACCACATGTTTGAAGAAAATGCCCTTGTAGTTGCATGCTTTCTTCTGTCGGGACCTGCAACATTCTTTTGACTAGCCAGTTTTGAAATTTCTTTTGTATGTTGTACTTTGGCTACTCTGGTAATAAAGAACAATGCAACTTTTGTTTCCTTTTAACCTCTGCAACTTTTCGAAACCCATGAACAAAACAAGAACCAAATTACCCTTGCACTTTCCTCTTTAGCATTAAAGTTCTTAACAACTGTTGCATCCTTGATTTTGTTTGACAATAACTGGACAGTAATGTCCTTAACGCCCTTGAGTTTGTCCCTGATGCATCTCATGAGGAGAGAGAAGCCCATTTTGAATTCGACAACACACAATGTGCATGGTTTGTAGGAGCATGATTTTTATGATTGCATTGAGAAATGTCTAGAGACTACAATTCAACTTCTAACCATAACATGCTTACACAAGATGCACTTGCCTTCTGCCGTTTTTCAGTCATGAATTGTCACATAAAAGAAAAACCGTATAGAACAAAACTTCCATAACGACATAGACAAGGCTTTTCATAATTTTTTTTAAATAAAAAATAATAATAATATCTGTGAGAGACAACTAATATTGGCTGAAAAAATTCAGACTCTCTCACGTCTTTAGAACTTAACAAATAATATTAGCGACCCATTTAAAATTGGGTTTAGAAACATACCTCACTTTTGAATATGATGTAGAGCATCCAGCTTGAGGTTTTAGAACCTTCTTCTTCTTTTTCTTTAGGCTTCTGCTTCCTCCGGTGCACCTCTTTAGCTTCTTTGGTTGCCTTTACATCAGTATATGTAGAAGTGCCATTGACAACCCACACTTGCTTTATCTTCTAAGGTTCTGGAGATGTTTTTTTTTTCAACCGTCATCTTCTTTGTCTTTGTGTGACTTGACTTCATTTTTCGTTTGTGTTTTGCCCTGGAAAAAGAATTACTTAAATAAGAGCATACATTAGACAATTTACCAGCCAGAGATCTTTTGATGTTTGAAGATGGAGCTGGAGCATGAGTCTTGACAGAGTGAGATGAAGTTTTCACAGGTTGAGATTGTTGGAATGGATGTCTAACCCAATAATTAAATTATTATAATATTGAATTATTAGCAAAGTCTTTTTGGGTTGCCTTTAAACCTATTAACTCACTGAAATGGCTTTTGGAGAAAGAGAGAGCAATTTATTAATTTATTATATAGTTAATAAATTAACTAGAAATCAAAATAAATGATTTATTAATGTATTATGGGAATAATATATTAATTAGAAATAATATTGTTTAATTAAAATTTAATATGAAATTAATTAGAATTAATTTTTGGGATTAATTGGATTAATTAAAGGTGGAAGGACTAAAGATGACAATGCTCAAAAGTTGAACACTGAGCAATTCTAGAACCTCCCATAGTGTGGACGGTTCTATAGGAGTTCTAGAGAGTTTCTAGAGCTTTTCTTAGGCTTTAAGGAAACATGGATGCTATGACATCCCCAATTTCACGTTCAGAAAATACCGATTTGTTTATGTTTTATTTAAAAATCAGAGTATCTTTTTGAAGAATAATATTGCTGAATTTGTTAAGAAAAATATGATAAGTATATTATCAAAGCATTTCCAAAGAAATATATTTTCATTATAATAAAAATGTTGGGATGTCATTGTCAATACAGTACATAAGCATAAACAGAAATAGTACAGGCCTTACAAACATCTATTATTCTAATAGCCTATAATCAATAGATCTCTCATCAGATCATCACTTCTCTGCTCTTTGGCCACTACCTGTAATACAAGAAACTGAGTGGGTCATTGTCAATACAGTACATAAGCATAAATAGAAATAGTACATGCCTTACAAACATTTATTATTCTAATGACCTATAATCTATAGATATCTCATCAGATCATCACTCATGTGCTCTTTGGCCACTACCTGTAATACAAAACTTGTTAAATAAAAGTCAAATTTGTTGATTTATTAATTATTTAAATCTTATCCAATGTTTTAATATAACTAAACCTATTACTGGATAAGCGTTGCAAAGTTATGAACCAAATGCGAGGACCAAAAACCTTTTCAATCCATACCTTCCCTCGGACCGAAATCGTGTTTGCAGTCAAGACCGCAAACGTGCGAGGCCTCATTCCCTTCGGACCGCAAACCTGTTCTCGACCGAAAACTCTTTTCTCGAATAGAGTTCCTCACCGAAACCTCCTAAATTCTATCCTTTGGCCCACATTCCAATGTGATATTACGCATTCCAATGCATATATCACATCAACTATTAATCCCATTTATAAGCAAAATCGAGAACATATCCTCATTCTCACACTTTCTAACCGAAAACCTCCCTTTTTCTCTGATAAGCTAGACCGAAATCACTACCTTTTCTCTCAAGTATCATCCGAAAACTCTAGGATCTTCATAAGATCTGGCCAAAATCACCATCCAATCTCCTTATTTCCATCCGAAAACACCCTTATCTCCTTGTTTACATCAAGAACACCAAGAGCACTTCACATCTTCAAGTGACCGAAAACGTCTTTCATGCCCTCGGTTAAATTCTAAGACTTCTTGTTGTAAGTGATTCTTAGATAATACGCTATTCCATAATATGTTTACCACTATTTCACTAATTATACATACATTATGCGTGAAATACTAATAGGATACGGATATTGTTACGGGTTCTATATTGTGGAATTATCGTTTCTACACCATATCCCCTCTCGATCACTCACTTAAGGTGAGTTCATATCCCTATGTTTTACCATTTTCAAATGCTTTTAGGGGAGAATACAAGTCAAACACAAAGTATTTGTGTTAACACTTAAATGCAGTGACAAATCATCTCAAGATATTAATGCTTTTATAAACTTTGACATACCATTTTAAACCGTTCTTCAACTACTTAAATTATTGTTTTTATCAAACTGTATTCATATATATATATATATATATATATATATATATATATATATATATATAATTTTGATTTAATAGGCTTAGTACCAGTGTTTCTGGCTTAACTCATGTTTCTTGTTTGGTTGTGGGCTTAGAATAGGAATGCTTGTCCGACTGGCTTTTAAATTATAATCATACATGAAACATATATATATATATATATATATATATATATATATATATATATATATATATATAACTTATTTCAGTAACTATTTCTAACCCTTTTGTAACATGCCGAACAAAGGGGTATATTTCCTTGAATCATTTCAGTACGAACATAACAACATGTAAACTACAATAGGTATATTTTGAAATCAATTCACACTATTTTATAGGTTCAAAGATACATTACTCAAATCATTACATAAGTATAAATTACTTTTCACTACAAGTACACTATTCATTTACAAGAACAAGAAAACAAATACACACTATACGTAAACAAGTTAATACTAAAATGTGAGCCACTACTTGATGGTACCTATTAGAGTACATAATAAAAGTCCTAAATTATAACCAGAGTCTCCTAGAGGGAGAGCGTGAATTTGTGTATAGATCTATATGGTACTGACAATCTCGCACCTAACCTAGTAGCTATAATTAGACCGGCAGGTCTAGGTGACAAATGTCATAACATTCCAACGTCTGAAGAACGTCGTGCAGACGACTAGTCATTTTAGTATGGTATAATCTCACTCACATTAAACATTAACTAAAGATTTTGGTTTACCAAACAAACATCACTTCAGTGGTTTTATTTTAAGTAATAAGACTGCCTATTATTATTTTCCAGTACTTGAACACAATAGAGTTCATACAAGTACAATACACTATTTTCTAGCAAAGTAAGCATACATTTATGGAAAACATACACTTATTCTATTTCAGAGTACAATAAAATACAAACATTTTTGTCTTAAGGCCTAAGACTACACTTCATTTATTATAGAAAATATTGGATTTTCTGGAGTAGCATATTAACATTTTCATGAAACAAAGACAGATTTCTAAATACTAAATGCTTATGAACTCACCAACTTAAATGTTGATACTCTATTTTTAAAATAACTTGTATTTTCAGGAAACCAGTAGACAGGTACACTCACTCAGGTATTTGAGAAGACGAAGCTTATTCAAGACTTGTCTTTTATTTTGCTATATATATTTTGGTGTCATACAATCAATACTAAGAACACAAATGTATTAACTATATTTTCAATGCAATGGATATTGTTGCTTGTTTTACTATTATGCAATTGTTATGATACTACATATGACGTCCTCCGCCCCCAAATGTTTCTGTCATCTCGGTTTGGGGTGTGACATGTGCGAAGCTGTGGGGAAGAAGTAGTGGCTGAGATTGTGCCACGTGTCACTTCGGGGTTTCTTCTAATGATCGTAACTTTCGCATACGAGCTCAATTTTTGACGTTCTTTATATCCACGCGTAGGTAGCGACGTGATTTGCAACTTTCGTTTAGACTTCGTCGGTTAAGTTTGAATTAAAATTTAAAGTTATATTTTTAACAGGCTTAGACAGTAAAAGTCCGTTAAAAATTCATAATTTTGTCATCCGACGCCCGTTTTCGACTTACTTTATATCGTTGAGCTCCTATTAACGAGATCTTCAATTCTCGTTCAGATTGTGTCGGCTAAAAAACGATCGGTCTTAAATTCAATTTCCAGGCTGCATATTATTATCCTAAATCTTAGAAAAATCATAAAATCCTCTAACGAAGTTGGATTTAGACGTTCTTTTTATGTACGTTCTCGGTTTAACGTATACTACGACTTTCGTTTAGCTCGATAAGGCTAAAAAGTACTTTATCAAAAATTTACTTTTTACAATACACAGCGTCGTGTCGGTTTAGTCGCGAAACTTCGGCGAGTCATAACTTCTTCGTTATAAGTCGGACTTCAACGTTCCTTATATCCCCGAAATCGTTGTTACGATTACTTCAACTTTCTCCAAAGATATCTGTTCTATCTATTATTTTATTTTCGATGCATATTTTTATTATTATTTTATTATATTGTTATAAGCACGTATATTGCACATAAATCACATAAATTACATAATACTCAAATAATTATTCTTCAGTACTTAAAAATAGGTTACAATTGTTGACCCTAATTATTACATCATCTTATTACGTTTAGCCAGAAATGTGGGCGTTACAATTCTCTCCTCCTTAGGATGATTTCGTCCCAGAATTATGTATCATCAAACAGATATGGGTTTCGACTCGTCATGTCACTCTCTGTCTCCTAAGTGAGGTTCGGCTCGTTCGAATGTTTCCATCCACAAGCACTAATTCGACCATATAGCGTCGGAATTTCTTCATTTTACGGTCAACAATCGCTTCAAGCTCTTCGATTAACCTCTTCTTTTCATCCATCCTCATCTCCGAAAGTGGAATTATAAACTTCCTCAAATAGCACATATGGAATGTGTTATGAATACCATCCAGTTCTTCCGGAAATTTCAACTTGTAAGCTTGGTTGCTAATCCTCTGAAGAACCTTGAATGGCCTAATAAATCATGGACTCAACTTTCCTCTCTTTCCAAGTCTTATAAGTACCTTCCACGGTGAGACTTTGAGCAAAACCGAATCTCCAACTTCGAAATTCATTAGTCGTCTCTTCTTGTCAGCATAGCTCTTTTGGCAATCCTGAGCTGCTAACATCCTTTCTCTAATCACCTTTAGCTTTTCAACAGTCTGATGGACTATTTTGGGACCCATAAACTGCTTTTCTTCGGCCTCAATCCAACAAGACGGCGTACGACACTTCTATCCATACAAGGCTTGATAAGTTGCTATCTTAATGCTCAAATGGTAACTATTGTTTTAGGAAAACTCCACTAGGGGTAAATGCTCATCCCAGTTACCTTGAAATTCTAGTGTACATGCTCTTAACATATCTTCCAATGTTTGAATTGTCCTTTCGCTATGACCATCAGTCTGCGGATGTTAGGTTGTACTTAAACACAACTTTGTACCCACATCCTCTTCACGACTCTTCCAAAATCCTGAGGTGAAACGACTGTCACGATCCGACACAATCTTTAAGGGAACACCATGAAGTCTTACTATCTCCTTCACATAAGCATTTGCAAGATTATCCATAGACCATCTATCACTGGATGCTATGAAGTATGCAATCTTTGTGAACCAATCCATGACTACCCAAATCATTTCGTGACTATTCTTCGTTCTGGGTAATTTCGTCACAAAATCCATGGTGATGTCTTCCCATTTACCCATGGGTACAAGTAAAGGTTTTAAACTACCATATGGTTTCTGATGTTGCGCTTTAACACCCGCACATGTTACACACTTTGCCACATACTTTGCAACATCGAGCTTCATTATCGGCCACCAGTAGTAGGGTTTTAGATCCTTATACATCTTAGTGCTACCGAGATGAATTGAATACATGGTCTTATGAGCTTCTTCCATTAGAAGATCTTTTATTCCTCCCGTCTTAGGCACCCAAACCCTATCTTGGAATACCTTCAATCCTTGACTATTTGTACCGAATACCAACGTTTTTCCTAAACGTTCTCCCTTTCTGTCATTTTTTCTCCAAAGCTTCTTCCTGAGCTTTCTTGATGCTTTCCATAATTATTGAGACAACTTCTATCCTTAACGATCTTGGCCTCTTTCTTTCCAGGTTTACTTTTTGACTGAGAGCATTAACTACGACATTTTCTTTATCATGGTGGTAAAGTATCTCATAGTCATAATCCTTGAGTAACTCTAGCCAGCGTCGTTGCCTCATATTCAATTCCTTTTGATCAAAAAGATACTAGAGACTTTTATGATTAGTGAAGCACACTTTGTGCCATAAAGATAATGCCTCCATATCTTTAATGTGAATACTACCACTTCCAACTCCATATCATGAGTGGGGTAGTTCTTTTCGTGTTTTTTCAATTGTCAAGATGCATATGCTATCACTTTATCTCTATGGGTCAGAACACAACCAAACCCAACTCCAGATGCATCGCTATAGACTACGAAGTCTTCAAAACCATCAGGCAAAGAAAGAATTGGTGCTTCACACAACTTCTTATTTAATTTCTCGAATGCTTTTTATGTTTATCACTCCATGTATATGTAGCTCCTTTATGGGTCAAAGCTGTTAATGGGGCAGCTATCGAAGAAAAGCCTTGGATAAATTTTCGGTAATATCTAGGTAATCCAAGAAAGCTTCGAATCTCAGTGGGACTTTTTGGTCGTTCCCATTTCATCACAACTTCAATCTTGGCTGGATCAACCATTTTTCTTCCTGGTTAACCACGTGACCCAAGAATTGGACTTCTTGAATCCAAAAATCATATTTAGAGAACTTTGCATACATCATCTCCTTGTTCAAAACTTCTAGTACCTCTTACAGGTGCTTTCCATGCTCCTGCTGGTTCTTTAAGTAAATCAAAATGTTTTCTATAACACTATCACAGATTTATCGAAAATTGGTTTACAAACCCTATTCATCAAATCCATAAATGTTGCTGGAGCATTGGTTAGTCCAAATGACATAACCAAGAACTCATAGTGTCTGTATCTTGTAATGAATGCGGTCTTCCCAATATCTTATTCTCTCACCTTCAACTAATGATATCCTGACCTGAGATCGATCTTTGAGAAATAGCTCGAACTATGCAGTTGATCGAACAGGTCGTCAATCATTGGCAATGGATATTTGTTCTTTATTATTACCTTGTTCATCTCTTTATAGTTTATGTATATCCTCATGCTCACATCCGTCTTCTTTATGAATAACACACCAGAGCTCCCCAGGGCGATGAAATAGGTCTAATGAAACCGTTGTCCAACAACTCTTGAAGTTGCATCATAAGTTCCTTCATCTCTATTGGTGCTAATCGGTATGGTCCTTTTTCTATTGGCGTCGATCTTGGCAACAAGTCTATTCGAAACTCTACTTGTCTATTAGGGGCAATCCATGAAGATCTTCGGGAAAAACTTTTGGATAGTCACACACCACTGGTATTCTTTGCATTTCTTTCTTCTCCGTCTTTGCATCGATCATAAATACCAAGTATGATGTGCATCCTTTGGACAAACAATTCATGGATTTCATCAGGGAAATGATTCCTGAATTTACTCTACTCTTGTCCCCGTATACCATAAATGACTCTTTGTCAGGTGGGTTTACTCTTACCATCTTCTTCCTGCATAGTATCTCGGCATCGTTTGCACTAAGTCAATCCATTCCTAGTACGATGTCGAGACCGTTCAACTCAATGGGCAACAACTCCCCGTGTAATTTATTCCCGTTCAAGTCGATGGTGATTTTTTTAATGCAATCACTAATAGGTATGAATTTGACACTACCAACTTCTACAACTATAGCATTATCAACATTATCTATAGGCAATGTTAGTCTTTCACCAAATTTATGTGATATAAATGAGTAATTTTCTCCAAAGTCAAACAATATATTGGTAGGCAATCCATTTACAAGAAAGGTACCTAAAGCGACATCTGGTTCATCCCTTGCTGCTTCTAATCTCATCGAGAATGCTCTTGCTTTTGGCCTCGGCAAAACATTAGGCCTTGCCATCTCTTTCTTCTCAGGAAGTCCTTAGAAATATGTCCTTCTTCATTGCATCCATAACACACCCTTTTGCTGGCTATACACTCGTTGGCGTAATGCCCAGTCTTCTCACACTTGAAACACATCACCTCCTCGCCATATTTTCCAAAGTTTTTCTCTTTGCACTTCTCGCACCATTTTGCTTCACCTCCACCTCCTCCAAATATCTTAGAACCAGACTTTGAGAACTTGCTTTTCTTGTTAGATCTTGAATGTCCTTCAAACTTCCTCTTCTCGCCAACTTCAACCTTGTTGACGGTTCTATCCTTGATCATCTATTCAATAGACTTAGCAGCCCAGATGGCTACCTCAAAAGTAGGAGACTGGCGTACTGGAACAGTGTACTCCCATGGCAGTCCCTTTGCATACTCATCGATTTTTGTTAGCTCGTCAGGGACGATGCGCAAAGCAAACTCCATCTTGTATGTGAAGGCATTGGTATACTCATCAATGGACATGTTGCCCTTCTTCAATGTCAGAAACTGGTTTTCTAGCTCTAGCAGGTTTTGGGCCAAGGAGAACTTACATTTAAATTGTACCAACCATCTTGTATGTGAAGGCATTGGTATACTCATCAATGGACATGCTGCCCTTCTTCAATGTCAGAAACTGGTTTTCTAGATCTAGCAGGTTTTGGGCCAAGGAGAACTTACATTTAAATTGTACCAAGAATTCTACCCATGTTAGTTATAGTTTCTCATTGGGGCTTATGGTCTTTCCCAAAGTGTTCCACCAATGAAAATCACCACCCCTAAACTAACGCACAACATAAGTGGTTTATAGCTTGCCCTTGCAACCACGTGTTATGAAAGCTAGCTTCATTTCAGAGATCCAATCCATAACTCTGATTGGATCTTCTTTCTCAGTAAAATTTGATGGTTTGCAAGTCGTAAAGTCTTTATACTTGCATCTGTTCCTTTCAATTCCTTCATTCTGATTATTTCTTCTTACTACTTGTGGTTTGCCTTGACTAACGGTTCTAATATAGTTTCCTTCTGATGACTGTCCCCCATTCATTTCAGGTTGCATAACTGGTATAGTAGGTTCATCCCTATTCTGTTGGAATAGACGCCTTGTTTCTTCCATCTAATGATCTAACATCATTTGCATAATTGCTTGTACTCCTGCCAGTGTGATTGGCTCGGGTGTAGTTTCTACCTCTGGTGCACTCTTAATCAAAGGTTGCTGATTACCATTAGCATTTCCATTAGTGTTTCTGAATCCGCTTCGGGTTCTTTCCATGTCGATCTATACACCAAAGTAGGCGAATTTATATATTTACTTACAATAAACGTTTAAATCATCCTTGTCTCTCCGAAAAGTTATATGCCAGTTCTAATACCTTAATTAGACGTTTAGAAATCTAAACACATGAAGTTCCCAGATCCGGTTGAAAGTAGACCATAGATCCGATCAAATAATATCATCATAAAAGGCATTTTATAGCAATACATAAATCACTTAGCACATAAAATCAATTTAGGCATCTTTCCTAAAATAAGATAGTTTCTATGTCTAAGATATAGCAGACACTCATCTCACAATCATCACTTAGCATTTTAAGTTGAAGTCTAGAAATCGTACAAATTCCTAGTTCGCTTAAACTAATGCTCTGATACCAACTATGACATCCCCAATTTCATGGCCAGAAAAGACCGATTTGTTTATGTTTTATTTAAAAATTAGAGTATATTTTATGTGAATAATATTCCGGAATTTTTTTCCCAAAAATATGATAAGTATATTATTAAAGAATTTCCGAAGAAATGTATTTTTAATATATTAAAAACGTTGGGATGTCAGTGTCAATATAGTACATAAGCATAAACAGAAATAGTACAGGACTTACAAACATCTATTATTCTAATGGCCTATAATCCATAGATCTCTCATCAGATCATTACTCCTATGCTCTTTTTCCAATACCTGTAATACAAGAAGCTGAGTGGGTCAGGCTTGGAAGCCTGGTGAGCACATAGTGTTTGTAACGCCTGTAGATCCGGGCTAGTCAATTTAGAGGCAATAGGGGTCGAAAACGACTTTTCGACAAAATATTATTTAGAATAAATAATCTTAACCAAGTTGTAGAATATGTTACAAGGTTTCCATACATATAAAGAACGCCGAAATCCGAGTTATAATGAAGAAGTTATGACCCGTCGAAGTTTCGCGACCGAACCGACACGATACCGGAAAGCGTAAATAGTGAATTTATGATAGAGCGGGATTTAGCCTTAGCAATCTAAATGAAAGTCGTAGAATATGTTAAACTAAGAACATCGATAAAAAGAACGCCCAAATCTGACTTCGTATGAAGAAGTTATGATTTTTCGAAGTTTCGGACTAGCAGTGTACAGCCTGAAATTCGAATATTAGATCGAGCCGTTTTTAGCCGAAACGACCTGAACGAGAATCGAAGATCTCGTTAAGAGCAGCGTAACGAAAAAAAGATGGGCGAAAACGGATGTCGGATGAAGAAGTTATGAGGATTTAACGGACCAATCCTGACCCGGCCCGTTAATAATATAAAATTTAAAATTGAGCCAAAATTAGCCAACAGAGTCTAAACGAAAGTTGTAGAGTACGTTCCCGCCTTCGTGTGGATATAAAGAACATCGAAAACGGAGCTCGTATGAGAAAGTTACGAATTTTTAAAGTTTGTAGTCAAATTTGCGAAGCCTGTTGCTCTATTGATGACGTGGCAAAATCCTGGCCGTCGCTTGCTGATCACGGCTCGCTTCGGATGAAGGACATGTCGCCTCTTGGACGCCCATCATTCGCATCGGACGCCCAACGTTCTCCTTACGCGCCGCGTGCGAGGACGGAACGCCCTGCGTACTTCAGCCTCCTACGGTCTAGCTTGAGCCACGTGGCGCCCTTCGGAGGATGCCACCTGCTGATCTTATCCGAGCCATTACGCCCAACGTAGGTACGAGGTACGCCCAGCGTACCGAGACCTCGCAGGCTATAAAAAGGCAGCGAAGGCAGCTTCATTTCTCACCCATTTTTCACTTCTCTCTCTACAATCTTTCTCTCTCTACAACCCCAAACCCCCCCTAAACCCTAGGAAAACCCCCTAGCTCCCAAGAGAAGCCCCGAGGCTTCCAGAGTCCCGAGAAAAAGGAGTCTTTCGGTTTCGAAACGCTGCTCCAATTAAGTTCCGGTTTTCGATAAAATTCGCTGTAAGTGTGCTACGCTTACGCAATTTTTAATATAGCTTTCAAATAATTATAGGAATGTTATTAGGTCCTTAAAATAATTATTTGGGCTATTATTATGAGTTATATTGAGCATTATTAACACTTAATAATAGTCAGACTAATTAATTTGCCGCGGTTATCGTTAGGCTAAACCCTAGTGGTATTGGTACTAGGTTTTATCGAAGGAATATCGTTTTGAGAGTATCGAAGCGCTGTCCGAGTGCTGAGTCACCACCTACTCAGGTGAGTGCATAGTCCCTTTAATCTTACACATAGATATGAAGTATTTTATATAAACTACGCGCTATGTGTGCATGTTATCTGAATACTTGCTGTCTATGCTGGATGAACGTTTTATACATGTTTCAAAGAATTTAAACTGTATACGTATTTTATATATACGAATATGTTGGGTATGAGATGGGTAGATGAATGATGAGAGATAGAAGATGAAGTGAGTATACATTGGCAGCTATGGACTTAGTGCCTATGGGACAAACACCGGTAGCTATTAACTTAGTACCTGTTAGACGCTGGTAGCTATGGATTTAGTACCTATTAGGAATTGGTAGCTATGGACTTAGTACCTATTAAACAGTGGTAGCTATGGATTTAGTACCCGATGAGTAGGATATAGCAACTATGGATTTAGTGCTTTACGAACAAACATCGGCAGCTATGGATTTAGTGCCAGTCCTATAACCCTGGAAGTAAGGGACTTCGGAATAAACGAATGCAGGATAGATGACTCTTAGGTTAAATCCTTAAGAGTAAAGAAGATAATGGGGATGGGTAATTGGGTTAATTGTTTGATGATTGAACATAATAATTATATTATTGTGGGTTGAAAACCCTATGTACTCACCAGGTTTCCCAACCTGACCCACTCAGTTTATTTATATCATAGGTGACGATATGAAGTGACATTACACTGAGAGATTTAAAGAGATGTAGATCACTAGTGTAAATAATTGTAAGTTCTGTTTATGCTTATGTTTCTGTATTAACGATGACATCCCAAACGTTTTAAAATGAAATAAATACGTTTCTTCGAAAATGTTTTAATAACGTATTTACCATGTTTTTCTGGGAACAAATTCCGCAACCTTTTTATGAAATGAAGTACTCTAATTTTTATAAAGCATAAACAAAATCGGTCTTTTCTGGCCGTGAAAATTGGGGATGTCACAGTGTTTTCAACCTACAATAATTAAGTTCTTTATTTTCATCAAAATAATCAACCCGATTACCCGTTCCCATTATCCGTAGTTTCTATCCCTAAAGCATCTAATTTAAAGGACCTAGCCTAAGTTTTATCATCGGGAAGAGAATACTGCTTAGGGGATTCCTCAGCAATATATGTCAGTAAGGAAACCATGAGGGGATGGAGTACACCTGGTGAACACATAGTTTAAAAATATCTATAGGTTGCGAATCTGCCAACATTCCACTGGATTGTCTAGAATAATCTGTAGTCGTCATCTATACTCCCTTAGATGACTGGATCATCTTTAACATCGAGGCCTCTCATCAATTTTATTTCATCTGCCATCATCTATTTCATCTACTCAACATATTTATAGGTATAAAATACATATACAATTTAAATCAAGTAAAACATGTATAAATTGTTCATCGAACATAGATATCAAGAACATAGATAATATGCACATATATAGCATGTAATTTATATTAAATACTTCATATCTATGTGTAAGATGAAAGTAACTATGCAGTCACTTATTAAAGCGATGACTCGAAATTTGGGCAACGCTTCGCTTCTAGAATTTGTCTTTTCCTTTGACAAAACCTAGTATCATTATTACTAAGTTGTAGACTAATATTTATTGCGACTAATTATTAGTCTAGGTTCATCATTAAATCAAAGTCTACTTTCATGATCTATCAAGTAAGGAACAACCATGTAGGATCGTATCTGAGGTAGTGTCCGTTTGGCATACGAAGTATATTGTTTAGAAAGCCCACTTTAAACACCTCACTAAATCACAGTCTAGACATCATCCCCATATGTAGATCAATCAATATACGACTTTGAATCATTGATAAATCTTGTTTTGAGGTTCATAATAACGATAGTGAACTTAAACATAAGTTATACTTAAAGTAGGGTAAGCATAACTCACTTACAAGGAGGTTTAGTGAGGAACCGGGCTTTGCGCGGGCAGAAGTTCTGAGCCAAAAGCTCTTCTTCTCGAGGACTTCTAGCACTCCGGGACTTGCTTCTAACACCTAGGAGGTGCTAGGGAAAAACTTCGAGGGTTTGGGGGTGTTTGGGAGAGAAGTGTTGAGAAAGGTGTGAAGAAAACATGTGATTTGCGCCTCTATTAATATGTTGTGAGATCGAGGTACATGGCGTGTAATTGAGTTGTACATGGCGTGTAATTGAGCAGTACATGGCGTGTTTCCATGCCACATTTCGCGATCTCGTGTGAAGCCATGGGGAAAAAGTAGTGGTTAAGATTGTGTGACGTGTCACTTCGAGGTTTAATAAGAAAACTAATTATCTTCTAAAATTCGTAACTATCGCATACGAACTCCGTTTTTTACGATATTTATATCCACGCGTAGGTAGCGACGTGATATACAACTTTCGCTTAGACTCCGTCGGCTAATTTTGAATTAAATTCTAAGGTATATTTTTAACAGGCTTAGACAGTAAAAGTCCGTTAAAAATTCATAATTTTGTCATCCGACTTCCGTTTTCGACCGTCTTTATATCATTGAGCTCCTATTAACGAGATCTTCAATTCTCATTTAGATTGAGCTGGCTAAAAACCGATCGGTCTTAAATTCGATTTTCGGGCTGCATACTATTATGCTAAATCTTAGAAAAATCATAACATCCTCTAATGAAGTCGGATTTGGACGTTCTTTTTATGTACGTTCTCGGTTTAACGTATACTACGACTTCCATTTAGATCGCTTAGGCTGAAAAGTAGTTTATCAAAAATTTACTTTTTACGATACACGGCGTCGTGCCAGTTTAGTAGTGAAACTTCGACGGGTCATAACTTATTCGTTATAAGTCAGATTTCAGCGTTCCTTATATCCCCGAAATCCTTCTTATGACTACTTCAACTTTCTTCAAAGATATTGGGTATATCTATTATTTTATTTTTGATGCTTATTTTTATTATTATTTTATTATATCATTATAAGCACGTATACTGCACATAAATCACATAACCCACATAATACTCAAATAATTCTTCTTCATTACTTCAAAATAGGTTACAGTTGTTAACCCTAACTATTACAACATCTTATTATGCTTAAACGCGGGCGTTATAGATGCCTTAGGGGAAAGCAAAAGGATTAGGGTTTTCTAAATGGAACCTGCATTATCCTTAACTTCCCTAATCACGTATATAAAAGCCTTATGGAATTCATATTTTTAGCTATCCCTTCTCTAAGAGCTAGAGCCGAAAATATTCTTCCCTCTCCTCTCTCCTCTTAAGCCACCAACTTGCTAGGGTTTAGGTGTAAGCCATTAAAGGGATGCGACTTTTGGTTCTTGCTTTCTAATGGCCAATCAAGAAGGAATACTAGTTTATTTTCTATGATAAACTAAGGTATGTATTTTCTAATAACCCTTTTAGTGATTTCGAAAATAACAATGTACTCTTAGGGTTCTTGATATTCGATAGATGTTTGCAAATCATAGTGAGAACATAGATCCTTTAGGTTGCATGTGAACTTAAGGTTTAAGTTTTTGCACCAAAATAAGATATTTATAACCTATAAAACCCATCAGAGATATCTTGACAGTGCCAAAAGTCTTGTCAGCTTGAAAAAACTTATCAATGTGAACTGTTTTGTCAGTGTGAAAAACCTTGTCAGGGCAAGCTAACTTAGCAGCATGAGGCTTGTCAGTACAAGAGTTTTTCTGATGTTTATCAGGGTGAAAACAAAGGTTTCTTGCTGATGAACGTTCTTCCGGTACATCTTATGTTTGAACACTTATAGATAAAAAGCTTTTCATCTGAACATCTCTTTCTTTAATCTTTTCCTTCAGATCTAATATCTCTTTTTCTTTTTCTATTAGTTTCTTCTTCAACACTTTTATATCTTCTTGAATATGATTGATGATTTTTTTCTTTTAGATCAAGTTCAACCATGAAGAAAACATTTGAAGGTGCCTTTGGATCATAAATTAGTTCAGGAAAACATGACAATGAACTTGCATCAACTGTCCTTCTATTTTTGAAACTTTTATTTTCTTCTTCATCATCAAGAACATTTGTATCTTTCTTGATCCTTCCACCTAACAATAATTCTCTCATCCGAGAAACATTATAAGGACCACACATACATGATGCAGTTAGATAGTACCAAAGATAAGAAAACAGACCATACTCTCTTTTCTGAATGTATAACGTATTCTTCATATCTGGATGATTGTATAATATATCTTCTTCTTTTTCTCCTTCTCCTGATTTTCGAGTTTCTGGATAGAGAATGAACTTTTGAATCTTCAATAGATCCTATAATGAATGTTCTAGCCTGTTATGATACCAATTGATTGTCCCTAGCCCATTGTAGATTCGTAGATCAAATATAAACAAGAAAGAACAATGAAGAAGACAGAAGTATCATAATTATATCTTTCACCAAGAAAGGGGTTGTTCTCACCAAGAGAACGAGGTCATAAAGACGAATGGAACCAAGCCGTCAGGAAGACATATTTTGGGTTTAACCCTAATAAATAAATATATAATAATCTATTCTAGTGAATCCCATCCATCAAGAGATTGTATCTAATCTACATGTAAACTAATTTGGTATATAAGGAATAGATCATATCCGATCTTCTCCAAATTCGAATATCAGCACCAGCACAACAGATGGTAATCAGAGCATCAACATGAGTGTGTCTTGCTGATCAGGGCATCAACGTCAGCGTCAGGGCGACACGTTGATCAACTTTAGCTTTAGCAGATAGTACCACCAGCATAACACTTGTTCAATGTGTCATTAGTGTATAACCATCAACATCTAGACACACTGATCAATCTTCAATAGATAGTGTGTGCATGCCTTTGGTGTTGATAGAGTCTTCAGGATCTTTTAGTTATCAGGGGATGTTCTTTAGTCTTTTACATATGAACTTCCATCAATATATTTTCAGATTAACTAACTAACGATAAATACAATGTATATATTTTGCAACATCAAATCTATACAAATGAATGACCCAATAGGTTCATATTGTACACCCAACATAAATTAACCTTAAGAAATCTACCCAACTAGTCAACAACAATTTAGTTCCATTGCTTAAGACTTAAGAGCATAATTTTAGATGTTAAGAGCTATGTAAGATTATCTTTAATCTTTATAAGTTAAGTTTTTCAACAAATATGAAACCGCATCACTAGTGCAAATTGTAAAAAGGAGTAGTGGGTGTCAAGTACTTTGTCTTAAGATTAATTTGAGTTTAAATCATAAAAAATGAAAATAATGGAATATTTCATGTGCAGTGATAGCCATTGATGAAGTGGTCCAACTTTCATTCAAACTACAAAATTGCAATGGATGAAAACAACCACCATCACTAAACATAAATGAGGATTCCTAGTTATCATCCTAAATTCATAACTATCACAACAAATAATATGTTATTTAATGTGTTGAGGCTAAAATTTTGTTAACATGTTCATCTAAGGAATCCATTTTATTTTGATGATACCTTGTATAAGAATTGGCAGCAGAGGAACCTTACATGGTGACTGGATAATGACAGATGAAAAAGAAGAGGATAAATAAGAGATAAGTTAACAAAAATGAGTAACTCATTTCTTGTCCATACCTATACTTAATAGCAAACAACCAAAAAGCCCTAAAATGAGAATAACCATACAAAAAATATAAGAAAAGGGAATGAGGAAAGTATGACTTCAAACACCATTGATGGTTGACTGTTGGGATAAAGGACATAGGGGAAAGAACCATCAAGAATTATAGATAGACAGGAGAGAAAACAAACCATGAGAGACCTTATATGTATCATTCAACCTTTATCTGAATCCTATGCCAAGAAAAAACAAATTCCAATACGAATTTCAAGCGCAAAATTAGAGGGGAAGTGGAAAAAAACATACATCAAGCAGAAGCCCATTACTTTAGAGTGACGAAAGGTAATGAAGGTCGACGTCTTCTTCGGTAAATCAACTATAGCACTTGAGGTCGATGTTGAAGAAAATATAGAATACGGAACATTTGTAGAACACATATGAATATATATATATATATATATATATATATATATATATATATATATATGTGTGTGTGTGTGTGTGTGTGTGTGTGTGTGTGTTGATAGGAAAATGAGATCTTTTACAGCATATAATAATAATAATAATAATAATAATAATTTGATTTGTGAAATATTCAAGTGAAGTGCAAAAGAATAAAATAGAAATGATTTGTAACCAAAGTTTTCGTTTTAATTGAGTCATTTAATTATATATATATATATATATATATATATATATATATATATATATATATATATATATATATATATAATTAAATGACTCAATTAAAACGAAAACTTTGGTTTAGGTTATATATTTCACAAATCATTTCTATTTTATTCTTTTGCACTTCACTTGAATATTTCACAAATCAAATTATTATTATTATTATTATTATTATTATTATTATATGCTATAAAAGATCTCATTTTCCTATCAACACATCCATTTGAATCCCCAACTTTTTAATTTTCCTTTTCTAATTAATACACTAAATTCATTATTGTTCTAATTTTAATATCCGTTCTTTATTTTTAAACCATGTTTTTCTAAATAAATATAAAGTTTTAATATAAGAGCTAAATCAAAAATCAAAAATTAACAAAAAAAAAATCAAAAATTACTTTTATAATAATAATTTTTTCAAAAGATATAGATTTAAAATTATTTAGAATATTGAAAGTTTCAATAAAACGTATAACTGTTTAAATATAATATTGGATATAGAACATACATTAAAATGCCAAATTCACTCTATATATATATATATATATATATATATATATATATATATATATATATATATATATATATATATATATATATATATATATATATATATATATATATTAAAATGTCATAATCATAAAATATGTACTGATTTAGCCATTAATAATAAGAAAAAAAGATTAAATAAGAAATAAGTTTATTATTATATTCATTCACAACCCATGGGTAGTGCATATTTTTAGATGAAGTAATTTTAATATTTATATATATAATATCTTTTATTTAAATTAATCAAAATGTTTTATAACAAGTTATCCCCTTTAATATTTAATGTATTTAAAGTTAACTGATTTATCTTTTATTACGTTGATTAGAAATCATCATACTATTCCACTTCCTTATAAAATATTACAAAGGAGATCATTCATTTCAACTTTTAATGTAGTTGGAGATAAATGATTTATCGTTTACTACATTGATTTGAAACCGTCATACTATTGAATTTCTTCTAAATTAATACACATCATTAGAGTTTTCAACTACTAATAAAAATTAAAGATAATGTTTATTTAATATAAGCACTCACTTAACATAAAAAACAAAGAGTATTATATAGTTATATTATTATACCATGCATGGAAGTTAATAAAAAAATGAAACTCTAGTTAATTTTATCAAATTTAATTTTAACTACAAATGACATAGATATAAATAAATGATATATCTTATACTATTTTATAAAGCATATTAGTTATATTTTGAATTTTAAGAGGTATAAGTTACAAAGCTTTTTACACAAATCAATAATGCATAAATAATTCATTAATACTTACCAAAACTTTGAAGATTTTAATTAAGAAAAGTAATTAATAAATTCAGTTTGGATCAAAATGAAAATTTTAAAAATATTAAAATCATGTATATAAGTTAATTTATATTTCTTAAGCTAGACACAAAATTCATTAATTTACATCAATATATAAATAGGCAATATAAATATAAGATATAATAAAAATGGTAATTTTTTATTACATAATAACTAGTAATAAAATATAATAATTATTTTTCATAAGAAACTATTCGCGAAAACAGTTATTTATCGTTGTCGGTTTGCGCGGAAACTCATCTACTTACTCTCTCTCTCTCTCTCTCTCTCTCTCTCTCTCTCTATATATATATATATATATATATATATATATATATATATATATATATATATATATATATATATATATATGATTTTGGTTGAAAATAATTATTTTATTGCCATTATCTATCACATGTAATGATTTATACTAATTTGATACAAAACTATAAAATAATTTAAACTATATGATAATATAAAATTAGTTAAAACTAAATTTATTAACGAACTCTGACTATAATTCACATGTAGTTTTTTATATAAGTGTTGCTTTATATTTAAATTGTATACTTATTTAAAGATCATGTTTCTTACCCACAAATAAAGATATATGTTGATAATCTTATACTATATTATAAAGTATATTGTTTATATCTTGAATTTTAAAATGTACAAGTAACAAAGTTTTTTTTAATAAGTAACAAAGTTTTTTTGTACTAATAAATAATACATAAATAATTCATCAATATTTGCCAAAACTTTGAAGACTTGAATTAAGGAAGATAATTAATAAATTCAATTTGGACCACAATGAAAAAATTAAAATATTAAATTCATGTATATAAAATAATTTATATTTCTTAAGCTAGACATACAATTCATAAATTTACATCAATAGTATAAATAGACAATGTAAATATACGATATAAAAATTAATATCTTATATAAAAATAGTAACTTTTTATTACATAATAACTAATAATAAAATCTAATAATTATTTCCTATAAGAAACTATTCGACAAAATAGTTATTTATCAGAGAGAGAGAGAGAGAGAGAGAGAGAGAGAGAGAGAGAGAGAGAGAGAGAGAGAGAGAGAGAGAGAGAGAGAGAGAGAGAGAGAGAGAGAGAGAGAGAACTCAAATCATTTTTTACCGACATGTAATTTTCACATCAAATTTCAAATGTGTATTCGGTATGGCTTCAACTAGTGGAACTAGAAAAAAACATGTTTTTTTAGGATGTAAACATCTATTTGTTTTTTTAAATGTGCATATACACAAATACTATAAATAAGGATCAAAAATTCATTTCTAAGAAATATTGTTATTTTTAAATATTGTAAAAAAATAAAAACAATAGTTCTGGTGAACTAAAAAAACTAACAAAATTAATTTAGTGAAAGTATTAAGAATATTTATTTTTTATTTTTGAAACAGAAAATATTAAAAAATCAATTTTGATTCATCTTTAAATTTTTTTAATGCGTATACCTATTATTTGAAATTTGGTGTTAAAATTTAATATGGATAAAAAGTTCTCCTAGTTCTCTCGAGTAAATGTAACATCTTGATTTCTGACATATAACATTTCTATATGTAAGTATGAGTTTGCTTGGGTGACTCGACGAGTTGGTGCCTCAACTCGTCGACTAGGGTCGCGACTTGGTGACATGGAAAATGAATAGACTCGACGAGTCGGAGGGATGACTCGCCGACTTAGCGCTGTTGGCAGAAACCTTAATTTTCTCGGGCCTGGGCCTATTTAAAGGCACTTATAGCCTCGGTATTTCCCCAATCAGTGCCATTCGTCACTTGAGAGAAACCCTAGAGTCATTATTGAGCAAGAGAAGGAAAGGGGCTCATTTGAGGTCATTCCTTGGGAAGAAGATCAAGGGTGTTGCAAGGATCCAGAAGAGAGCCTGTGGATCTACTTCATCTCCATCTTCAGCATCAGATCTAGGTATGAAGTCCTTACCTTTTCTGATTTATTGAACAGATCCCTTGAGTATAAGAAGTTAGGTCTCATATCATTTTTGTGGGGTTTTGGGTGCATCAAACCCCCCTCTTCTGAGTATGCCATAAATTCGGACCTTGTAAGGTCCAGAGAGTCAGAAAGTAGGAATCCATTGTTATGCAACCATGGGGTTTTGAATCTATGAAGCTTTAATGGAGTCTAAATGGCTTATAGAGCGTAATATACCAAGCATGGATATCAAGATCGAACCTTTACATGACTTTCGAGTGTTAGGAGGTTAAATCTATGAGTTAGAGTTACAGATCTGACCTCAGGTGACTGAAAGAGAAACCCGATTGAGCCAACTTGCCGAGTCCATGGGGTGACACAACGAGTTATAGCGGGTTTGACCTCGTAGCCTTGACCCAGTGTTAACTCATCGATTTGGGAGTCAACTCAGTGAGCTGAGTGAACCCTAGGAGGAACGTGGAGAATATGAGTGGACTCGGGGGAAAAGAGGACTTATGGAGTAAATGAGTAGGCGAATAATGATTGAGATGCTTGTCTAATGTGTAGGCGGAGGCTAGTCCAGGATTTTTGAGTGTTGTCTACTACCTACTAGCCACCATGTGAGTCTTCTCACTATACTTAACCTAGAGTGGTAATTATGTGTGACTAGAGGGTCTTATGTGCTTGCTTGAGTTATGCATTTTTTATGTGTGAGTTTATGCTATGTGCTATATAGACTGGACCGGAGGGTCCAATGAACTATGAGGCCGGAAGGCTCTCAACCAGACCGGACCGGAGGGTCCAACGAGCTAGACCGGACCAGAGGGTCCAATGAGCTATCACCGAACCAGAGGGTTCAACGAGCTATGGGACTATAGGGTTCCACTGAGACACATTGACCGAAAGGTCTTACAGAGTTATAGCCTCGAGTGGTTAATTACTTGTGCGTGGTATTTTGAGGAACTCACTAAGCTTCGTGCTTATCGTGTTATGTGTTATGTGTTTCAGGTTTTCTCAGGATCGCGGAACGGCACCGATTTGATTGTACACACCAGAGAAAGAATTATGTTTCGAGGATCCTGGATTATTAACTGATTAAACTCGGAGTTATATTATGTAACTAAATAAATGATGTTTTGGAAATGTGTTACGAAGAGTATATGATTAAAAATGAAAATTTTGTTTTGAAAATTTACGTCGTTACAGTAAAAATATACTTTCCTATGTAGTTAATTATATATATATATATATATATATATATATATATATATATATATATATATAACGCCCGGTTCCTGGTATGTATTTTTAATCAAAATTATTCACTTTTGTATGGAAACTCGACGAGTTGGAGGCCCCAAACTCGTCGAGTAGGAATGGAGTTTAGATGCGGGATGTAAAGTCTACTAGACGAGTTGAGAGCCTCAACTCGACGAGTATGACTACCAGAGTGAAACCCTAATTTTCGGGGTTTAGCACATTATTTAAACACCTTAACCTCCAAAGGTTGGCCTCATTTATAGCCTCCATCGTCCCAAACCCTAGCCACGAAACCCTAATGCTTTGTATGAGCTTGTGAGATATTTTTGAGTGAATCTTGTGTGTTTGAAGCTTGTGAAGGAAGGAGAAGCTTGGGGATTCAAGAAGAAGCTATTAGATCAAGAGACACCATTTCATTCTCATCATTTTCTAGTAAGCAAGTCTCAAACTTACTTAGTAAATTCTTAGATCTCCTTCTTATCATTTTATGGGATTTTTGGTGCAAGAAGCATGACCTTTGGGAAATGGACGTCCCAAGTAAGTATATTATCAAATTTGGAACAATGGAGGGCTTTCATGGCATAAAGGTGCAAACTTTATGGCCATTGAAGCCCCTTGCAAGCTATAGGTCGTCATTTTTTCCTTTTAAGCTCCAAAATGCCATGCATGGAGAGAAAGGTAGAAGCTTTACATATTCATGTAGTTTCTAAGGTCCAGATCTCAGCTTGTATTCTTTAGCTTGGAGTATTGACGACTTATGGATCAAGATCTAGGTCCTAAGGAGTTAGGGTTTGACCTAAACCCATTAAGGAAGGCTATTAACGGGTAAAGTTGGAAAATTTACCCTTAAAAGGACATTTTCAGTATGTGAATGAAGTATGGAGTTTAGATCTGAAGGATAAGAGCTTAATCTATGAAGATGGAGTTTAGATATGAAGGATAGGAACTCGACGAGTTTGGTCGAAGTGTCCCGAGTTTGTAAAGGGCAAAACTCGACGAGTTCAAGGGTGACTTGACGGGTTGACAGGAGAAGTCCCGATTATGTGGATATGAGGAACTCGACGAGTTGTGAAAGAACTTAACGAGTTGGATTGCGATTTCAGGGTTTATGATTCATGGAACTCGACGAGTTAATGAACCAACTCAACGAGTTGAGTCAACCCAGGATGTTGACTTTGACTTTGACTTTGACTTTGACCAAAGTTAACCCTTAAGGGGGTTATGAGTATGAAAAGGTAATTAAATAGATCCTTTATTTGTAGGAGTCTGATTGGAGTTGATTTCGGAGCCGAGGACATTTCAGCTACTTTACGACATTTGAGGTGAGTTACCTTCCAGTAGGAGTGGGTCGAAGGCACCAATGTCGGCCTACTAGAACTTGATTATAGTTGAGAAGATTGTCTTTGTGATAATTGTCTGGTATCCCACTATCTGTTATGCTATTATGTGATAATGGTAGGGAGGGTAGGATAGACCTTGTTACCGGTTGAAAGAGACCGAAAGGGAGGCCAGCACCTAGATATGCTAGGTAGTGTGTGATTTATGTGTATATGTTAGGGTATTATGTTGTAGTAGTAGGGGTGAAATAGTCCCCGATTACCGGTTGAAAGAGACCGAAGGGGTAGGCCAACACCTAGATATGTTAGGCAGTTACCGGTTGAAAGAGATCGAAAGGGTAGGCCAGGACCCATATATGATAGGCAGTTACCGGTTGAAAGAGATCGAAGGGGAGACCAGTACCTAGATATGCTAGGCGTTATGTTATTGTATGATATGTGGTATGATAGGGGAACTTACTAAGCTTTGTGCTTACAGTTTTCAGTTTTGGTTTCAGGTACTTTCTCTTCGAAGGGAAAGGAACCGGCATGATCAAAGTGCATCACATTATATTTTCCGCACCAGAGACCTTTGAGATTTATACTCTGATGATGTGTTATTATGACATGTTTTGACTATCGATACATTGGCTTTTGATATGAGTGATACTATTTTTTTAGACAAATGGTTTTATAATTGTTTAATTTAAAATGAAATTTTTAGCCTTAAATTTTGGGATGTTATATATATATATATATATATATATATATATATATATATATATATATATATATATATATATATATATATATATATATATATATATATATATATATTAAAGAGGAATAACATGTTAAAACCTAGTTGTCCTAAAGGACAAAACCATACATATATATTCTATACATAAATCAGAAAATAAATATAAATGACATGGGGTTCTAATTGTACTATTTTCTAATATTTAAATGAGTACATATGTTATTATTAATCGAGACAGTTAAAAAAATCCCAAAAATCTTTGAAAAAAAACATATCATGTTATTTCTTTCAAATCAATCTTTGAAAAATTATGTTTTATTATTTTAAAATAAATTAAATAATACATTTTTTTAAAACAAATTTTGTAATAACTATTTTTTATTCTTTTATATTTCAATTATCTTGAGTTTAGTTTTATTTAATTTTTTAAATGCTTTGATTGAATAAAGGTTTTTTTTTTAATTTCTTTAATATTTAATTTTGTAACTTTATATTTTTTTTGATGTTAAGTTATTATTTATCGTTATTCAAAAGTTCAAAAATAATATATTATAAGAGATCGTTAAAATATAATATAAATTTTAAAAAGAAATATTTTATTATTCGAAGTTCAATTATTATTTCTTTATTAAAATTTATATCTCAATATTTTCTTGTGATTTTTTTATTAAATAAATTATCCTACGGGGAAGAGAGTTGTAACACTCGTATTTCTAGTCTAGACATTAATATTAAGGTAGTAGTCTAAGTTAACCTTTGTAACTCATATTGAAGAAATGAAAAAGGAAATATGTGAATTATGTGTTTTATGCTTAATTATTAGGGCTTAATTAATTAAGAAAATTAAATTTTAGATAAAGCCGATATCTATTAAGAAACTTGTAGTGGGCGTGACAAGGATTACAGATATATAATGAATGCCGAAATCCGAGTTATAACGAAGAAGTTATGACCTGTCGAAGTTTCGCGACAACCCCGCACACGGCTGAATGTTGTAAAAAGTGAGTTTTTGATAAACTACTTTTTAGTCTTAGTGATCTAAACGAAACTCGTAGTGTTCGTTAAACCGAGAGTAGGTATAAAAAGAACGCCTAAATCTGACTTCGTATGAGGAAGTTATGATTTTTCGAAGTTTCAGCTTAGCAGTAGACAGCTAAAAACTCGAATTTTAGATCTAGCGATTTTTAGCCGACACGACCTAAACGAGAATTGAAGGTCTTGTCATTTTTAGCAAAACGGCAAAAAGTCTGACAAAAACGGACGTCGGATGAAGAAGTTATGAATTTTTAACAGATTTCCTGTCCCGGTCTGTTAAAAATAATAATATAAAAATTAAATTCAAAATTAGCCGACGAAATCTAAACAAAAGTTGTAGTGCGTAATTTTACCTACACGTGCATATAAAGAACGTAAAAAACGGAGCTCGTATGCGAAAGTTATGGATTTTAGAAGTTTTTGCACAAAAATCGAGAAAAGTCGCATAGTCACGTTTTTGCCACGTCACCCTCGCCTAGAATGTGCCACGTATCCGAAAAAGTGATGAGCCATCCGAGCTGCTGATCTGATCCGAAGTGGTCCACTGAGAAGGCGACACGTACCCTCTAGCACATGTCTGAATCCTCACATGAGTGCCAAAACCCCCTACTTCGGACCCTAGACCCCGGTCCAATCAGGAGCTGCCAGCAGCCCCTTCGCACGTGCAGGCCTCATGCGAGCCCTTTCCTGCGAGCCTCGGATCTTCGCTACCTGGAGGCTTCTCAGCCGTCCGATCAGAAGCTTCTCCCTATAAATAGAAAGCTGCGAGCCTTCTCGGATATTTTTAAGAAATTGCCATTTTTAGCCCCTTTTTCCATATTTTCTTCATCTTAACATTCCCCAAAACCCCGGTATCGATTATAAGCCCCGGAATACACCAATAAGTGCCCGAGAAGACCGAAAAATTTATCTTATCGGTTTCGAAGCCCGACCTTTACAAAGCCTGGTTTCTCAATAAAACTCCCGGTTTTATTAGAAACGATCGTTTTAAGCAACGAATTGCTGCCCGATTATCATCAAATCATGTGAGTGTGTAGTCACTTTCATCTTACAACTAGATATAAAGTATTTTCTATAAAATACGTGCTATGTGTAATTATATTAAGTGTTTATTTGAGGTGACTGTTGAACAGATGTTTTATACAAGTTTTAAACTGTATATGTATTTTATCTACAAATATGTTGGGTAGAACATAGGTACACAAAATAGTTGATGTGTGTTAAAATGGTGAGAGGCCTCGATGTTGTTGTTGTTGTAGTCATCTAGCATAGTATAGATGACGACCACGGACCTTTCTAGACAGTCCAGTGGAACACTAGCAGGTTCGCAACATGTAGGTGTTGATGAACTAAATGTTCATTGGCGTACTCCAATCCTCCTCATGGTTGCCTTTAGGACATGTATGGCTAAGGAGACCCCTTATCAGTAGTGTCTATCCCGATGATATTCCTTAGGCTATGTCCCTTGTGTTAGGTGTTTAGGGACGTAAAGTGAGGACAACGGGAATGGGTAATCAGGGTTATTGTTGATTGGTGAACTTAATAAGTATATTATTATTGTAGGTTGAAAACCTTATATGCTCACCAGGCTCCCAAGCCTGACCCACTCAGTTTTTTTTATGATTACAGGTAGTGGACCCCGAGCATAGTCGGAGGGCGATGAGAGATTTTTGATTATAGGCCAGCAGTTGTAAATAATTGTTGAAAGGCTTATAATGACTTGTTTATGTTTTTAATCTGTATCGGAACATGACATCCCGAGGTTTTGATATGAAATGAAACTATACATTTCTTAAAGAAAGGTTTTGATAAACTTTTATTATGTTTTGTTTTGGGGACCAATTCCGCAACATCTTTTAAAAAGGATTTCTCTGATTTTATTTTAAAAAGCATAAATTAAATCGGTCTTTTCTGGCCGAGAAATTAGGGGATGTCATAGTTGGTATCAGAGCATTAGTTTAAGCGAACTAAGAAATTGTATAATTTCTAGACACGAGCACTAGTTTATTTTAGGAAAGGTGCATAAAATGCCTTTATGTGCTAAATTCTATATGTTGCCATATATGCCATTATTTGTTTGGATCTATGGTCAGTTGCCGAACGGATCTGGAAACCTTATGTGTGTAGGACTCTAAGCATATGATTACGAGATTAGAACTAACATGTAAACGTTTCAGAGTGATAAGGGAATTGACATGTCTAACAAGGATAAAGACCTAAATTCGCCTTATTCGGTATATAATTTGTAATGGCAAGAAATCGAAGTGGAGCGGGAAATGCAAACAGAAACCAACAACCTCAACCCCAAGTGGTGGAATAGGTGCCGATAGTAGAAGCTGCACCCGAACCCATCACCATGGCTGGAGTACGAACTATGATTCAGACCATGATGGCTGAACAAAGGGAGGAGTTGAGGCAAATGTTGTTGAACAACAGGGATGAACCTTCAGTTCTTGTTGAACGACGTGAACTAAATGACGACCGAACTGAAGAAGGGAACAACAGCAGATCTGTTGGTCATAGTGAACCGCTCGTGGTTGGAAGGAATAACCAAGAGGGTAGAATGGAGAGAAATGGGTGCAAGTATAAGGACTTTATGACTTGCAAGCCATTTACCTTCATTGGAAAAGAAGATCTTGTCGGAGTAATGGACTGGATCTCGGAAATGGAGTTGGCTTTCATGACTTGTGATTGCCAAGGCAAGTTACAAACCACCTTTGTAGTGCGTCGGTTCAGGGGTAGTACTGCTCGTTGGTGGAACACTTTGGGGAAAACCCTAAGCCCTAATGAGCCACTGCAAATAACTTGGGCAAAGTTCTTGGTGCACTTCAAGCACAAGTACTGCTCGGCCCAAACGTGCTTGAGTTAGAAAACCAATTTCTAACGTCGAAGAAGGGGAGTTTGACCGTTGATGAATATACGAATAACTTCACAGACAAAATGGAGTTTGCTTTGCGTATTGTCCTAGATGAGCTGGCAAAAATTGACAGGTACGCAAAGGGACTTCCATGGGAGTATATGGTGCCAGTACGTCAGGCACTTACTTTGGAGGCAGTTATCTGGGCTGCCAAGTTTGTTGAAGATATGATAAAGGGGAGAGCCGCCAGCAAGGTTGAAGTTGGTGAAAAGAGAAAGTTTGAAGGAACTTCAGGTTCCAATAAAAAAGAACAAATTCCCGAACACTGGTTTGAGAAAATTCAGAGGAGGAGCCGAATCCAAGTGGTGTGACTAGTGTAAGAAGAAACATGTTGGGAAATGCAGCGTGGAAGTCACTTGTTACAAATGCGGAAAGCCTGGGCATTATGCCAATGAATGCACCTTCAATAAGAACGTCTGTTTTGGGTGCAACGAAGAAGGGCATATTTTGAGGGAATGCCCAAAGAAGAAGGACGCAGCAAAACCCAATCTTCCACCAAAGCCGAAGGTGAGAGCCTTTCAGATGAAGAAGCCGATGTCGCTTCAGGTACCTTTCTCGTAAAGGAATTGCCTGCCAAAATTTTGTTTGATTCTAGAGCCAATTACTCCTTTATATCGCATGAATTTGGTAGAAAACTAGCTTTTCCTGTTGATAGACTAGTTAATGCTTTATTAGTCGAAATTGCTAGTGGCAAGTTTGTACCTGTTAGCCATCATATGAAAAACATCCTCATTGACTTGGATGGGAATAAGTTCCACGAGGAATTATTTCCTATCGAGTTAAATGGATTCGACATAGTTTTAGGAATGGATTGGCTTAGCGCCAATGATGCAGAAATATTGTGTAGAAAGAAGATAGTAAAAGTAAACCTGCCAGGGAGAGAGCCGTTTATGGTGTATGGAGACAAACGCAGAGTAAATTCTGGAATCGTTTCCCTAATGAAAGCCAGAAAGTGTTTGGCCAAGGGGTGTACATCATATCTAGCGTTCGTGATCGATGCTCAGAAGGAAAAGAAGGAGGTGAAGAATATTCCAGTGGTGTGTGACTACCCGGAAGTCTTTCCCGAAGATCTTCCCGGATTGCCCCCTGATTGACAAGTAGAATTTCGTATCGACTTGTTACCAGGAACGACGCCGATAGCAAAAGCACCGTATCGATTAGCACCAACAGAGATGAAAGAACTTATGACACAACTTCAGGAGTTATTGGACAAAGGTTTCATTCGACCTAGTTCATCACCCTGGGGAGCCCCTCTATTATTTGTAAAGAAGAAGGACGAGAGCATGAGAATGTGCATCGATTACAGAGAGATGAATAAAGCAACAATAAAGAACAAGTACCCGTTGCCGAGGATAGATGACTTGTTCGATCAGTTGCAAGGATCGAGCTATTTTTCGAAGATCGATCTTAGGTCGGGGTACCATCAACTAAAGGCGAGAGAGCAGGATATCGAAAAGACTGCGTTTAGAACAAGATATGGACACTATGAATTTTTGGTTATGTCGTTTGGATTAACCAATGCCCCCAACAACTTTCATGGATTTGATGAATAGGGTTTGTAAACCATACCTTGATAAGTTCGTGATAATATTCATAGACGATATTTTGATCTATTCGAAAAGCAAGCAGGAGCATGAAAAGCATCTGCGTGAAGTGCTAGAAGTTCTGAAAAAGGAGAAGTTGTATGCAAAGCTCTCCAAATGTGAATTTTGGATTCAAGAAGTCCAATTTTTAGGTCATGTGGCTAACCAAGAAGGGATAATGGTTGACCCAACAAAGATTAAAGCTGTGATGAAGTGGGAACAACCAAAAATTTGTACGGAGATTCGAAGCTTTTTAGTATTAGGCGGATATTATCGCCGATTTATCCAAGGCTTTTCTTCGATCACTACTCCATTAACAACTTTGACCCACAAAGGAGCTACTTATGCTTGGAATAAGAAGAATAAGGAAGCCTTTGTGAAGTTAAAGAAGAGATTGTGTGAAGCACCGATTCATTCGCTACCTGAAGGAGTTGATGACTTCGCAGTCTATAGTGATGCCTCTGGAGTTGGGTTAGGTTGTGTTCTTACCCAAAGGGATAAAATGATAGTGTATGCATCGAGGCAATTGAAAGAGCATGAAAAGAACTACCCCACTCATGATCCGGAGTTGGCAGCAGTAGTATTTTCCTTAAAGATATGGAGGCATTATCTTTATGGTACTAAGTGTAAACTTTTCACTGATCATAAGAGTCTTCAATATCTCTTTAATCAAAAGGAATTGAACATGAGGCAGCAGCGCTGGCTGGAACTACTCAAGGACTACGACTGCGAGATACTTTACCACCCTGGTAAAGCAAATGTTGTTGCTGATGCTCTTAGTTGGAAGGTAAATATTGAAAAGAGAAGGCCAAGAGCGCTGAAAGTATAAAGAAAGCTCAGGAGGAAGCTTTGGAGAAAAATCACCGGAAGGAGGAGCGTTTTGGAAAAACATTGGTGTTTGATACAAACGGTCAAGGATTGAAGGTATTCAAAGATAGGATTTGGGTACCTAAGACGGGAGGAGTAAGAGGTCTTCTGATGGAAGAAGCTCACAAAACCATGTACTCGATTCATCCCGGCAGTACGAAAATGTATAGGGATCTAAAACCCTATTACTGGTGGCCGACGATGAAGCTCGATGTTGCTAAGTATGTAGCCGGGTGTGTAACTTGTGCTAGGGTTAAGGCACAACATCAGAAACCGTATGGGAGTTTAGAACCTTTACCTGTACCCATGGGTAAATGGGAGGATATTACCATGGATTTTGTGACTAAACTACCCAGAACAAGGAACGGTCACAACATGATTTGGGAAGTCGTTGATTGCTTCACTAAGAGTGCGCATTTCATAGCCGCTAACGAGAAATGTTCTATGGATAAACTTGTGAATTCTTACGTGAAGGAAATTGTGAGGCTACACGGTGTTCCGTTAACGATTGTATCCGATTATGACAGTCGTTTTACCTCAAGGCTTTGGATGAGTCTACAAGAGGAATTAGGTACCAAGTTGTGTTTGAGTACATCTTACCATCCGCAAACTGATGGTCAAAGCGAGCGAACAATTCAAACATTGGAGGATATGCTGAGAGAATGTACCTTAGAATTCCAAGGTAACTGGGATGAACTTTTACCTCTAGTAGAATTCTCCTATAATAATAGTTTCCACTCAAGCATTAAGATGGCACCTTATCATGCCTTGTATGGAGAAAAGTGTCGAACGCCATCATACTGGCTGGAAGCTGGGGAAAAGCAGTTTATGGGATCTAAAATACTCCATCAGACTGCTGAAAAGTTGAAAGTGATAAGGGAAAGGATGTTAGCTGCTCAAGATTGTCAAAAGAGTTATGCTGACAAGAAAAGACAACCGATATCCTTCGAAGTTGGAGATTCGGTTTTACTTAAAGTCTCGCCGTGAAGGGACTTATAATATTTGGTAAAAGTGGAAAGTTGAGTCCATGGTTTATTGGACCATTTAAAGTTCTTCAGAGGATCGGGAATCAAGATTACAAGCTAGAATTACCGGAAGAACTGGAGGGTATTCATAACACCTTTCATGTGTGTTATTTGAGAAAGTTCACGGGAGATTTGCCCGACATAATGTTGGGTTTTGAGCATTCTAACACTCCTAAGTGTACATGCAACACTAAATACCTTGGATCTATGTTTTCTCTATTATACATGCAAATATGAACTTCCAAGGTATTATCCTAATCTAGCATACAAAACAATGAATATAACAAGATAGAATACATACCTCTTTGGTGTAGAAAGTCTTCATGAAGCTTGAGTGCCTAGTGCCCCAAGTGTGACACCTCAAATGGTTCACACAACACCAAATACACTTGGAATAACTTTAGAGAAACTTGAACACTCCTTGAAATCGTCTAGCCCTCACACTCACACATAATGCATGATTTCTTGAGCCGTGGGATTCTTTTATATGGTGGCTATTAGGGTTACACCATGTAACTCATGACTTTACCCATTCCTTATGCTCCATGGATTTTAACCTCCATGGAGCATCCATGGGTCACCCCATGGACTTAGTCCAACCTAAGGAATCTTGGATCACAAGCCCACATATATAAGAATTAATGATTTACACAATCAACCCATATATTTAATTAGTCTCCTTTTGATCACTTAATTAATTCCAAATTAATTCTTGATCAATACTAATTAAATAACCTTATTAACATATTAGAACTTATAATATATTAACAAACCTTAAGTGTTATTTCTCTCATTTTAGTCTATCTAAATGCATGATGCCATGCAACCCAAATGGACCATGCCGGGTCGGGTCAAGTCTTACTAATTATAGTTATGGACTTAGACATTAATCCAACAGTCTCCCACTTGGATAAGTCTAAAACTATTATTGTGTATGACTTCAAGAACTGACTGGCAATCGTAGCTCTCAAAAGCTTCTGTCGAACTCTGACCTTGTAGATGAACTCTGACCTTGTAGATGAACTCTGACCTTTGTCAATGACTTGTCCATTAGATAAGGGATCATATATTCCTCCATTCTAGATATCATATGGACTGAGACATGGATTATAATCATTCTCTCTGTGCATTTGTTGTTTCCCGATTTCCGATTTATGATGACTAACTAATTGAACAAATCAAATCAGTCTTGGCCCGGCCGAGCACTTCCATTTGTCATCATCAAATCATCCAGGGGCTTACAGATATCGCTTTTACCCCGAAGGTAAAAGGAATGGATAAACTTCGACTCATATGGCTTGTTCTACTACTTATTGAATCATACACAAAGGCACGTTTTATAACACCGAGTTACCGAATCCGTTTTCGTGCAATGAATGTACAACCAACTCATAGTAACAACCCATATCTCTAGGTTTGAAGCATGGTTGTCAAAATCGCGATCCTGATCGTAGGATCATACGATCCTACGATCCTAGGTATGAAAAACGATCTGGATCGTAAAATGATCGTATTTGGGGTAGGATCGCAGGTAGGATCGTAAGATCGTAGGTAGGATCGTAGGATCGAGACCCGATCCGATCCTACCTTCCTTTGATTTTTGTTTTTTTTTTTTTTTTTTTTTTTTTTTTTTTTGCAAATGGAATATTTTTTACAATTTTATATCTTTTACCTTTTATCAATCTACCATTTATCATTTTTTATTGTGATTTGTGACCAATATTTTGAAGTTTTTATAACTTTTGAACAAAAAATTAAATGTTTGAAATATTTTTCATGATTAAATATTATAAATTAAAATTATATTCTATTTTGTGGGATCTTAGGATCTCGATCCCGATCTTGCAAACCCAAAAACGATCCTTAGTAGGATCCCGATCTTGACAACCTTGGTTTGAAGAATATAAGATATTATCGTCTCATGATCACTCGTGATAAAATCCATGAAGTGATTCCATTGAGCGCGGGTTGAATCCAATACTCAGAACTTATGAGCACTCATGAGTGTTGTAGCCCTTTGTCCAACATCTTAGACCTCTACAAGCCAACCCATGACAGTCTTAATTCATATCTACTTCCAACATATGACCGACTATGGATGGTTTGAATAACTTAGTCATTCCGGAAGAATGACCTAGTTTATTCGGGAAGTCAAAACATGCAAAGTGAAACACAATAATAATTGAATCCAATATGGTATCAAAACATATGAACATAAATAAAACACCTTTTATTTATCACCATATGATTACACATTATTCATTGTATACTGTTTCAGCTATCAACTTTATTCTTGAATTTAAAACAATAGTTGTCCCATGCTCCAAGCATGTACACTATGTTTTCTAAACACTAGTCATGTCATACACCAAGTATGCATACTATGTTTGTCTATGATCTTTACTTTGTGAAATAGATCAATTGAACATAACTCCAATGATCCTCTTTTCACAGTCCCAAATCCTTACCGCAAATGCAAAAATTCCAAATTCATGCGATTTACTGAAATCTGTTAGATTCTAAACTTATATGCATTGATCATCTTGTAATGATTATGCACAAAGTCACAAGGACTTGACAACAAACATTACAAAGTATTCCAAAGGAGATGAACTCCTTGGAAACATCCTTCTTGCATTAAGTTTCCTTAATCTTACATAGATTGAAAATTCTAACTTTGGAACATTTCCAGATTCATTTTGACTATCACTTCTGAACAAGAGTTGCCTCCTTACAGATTATATCAATATGGTCCTTCCAGAATTATCACTATACTTCCAACTGTCCTTGAGCACCCAATCTTTGGTAAACCTTAGATTGTCCTTGACAATTGATTAATCCTTTTAGTCATATCCAACTCTAGACCTTTTCCCTTCTTAATGCCCCAGGCATTTGGAAAATTTTAGAAATGATGAATATAGCACATGTAATCGATCCTATATCCGAAGCATATGGGACACGTTTCATGATGTCTCACATAAAGACTAAACCAGTCTTTTGCTATAACATTTCCATTTCTATTTGCCAAGTTCTCATAATTCAGATTATGAAAAGGGATGTCGTAATCATAATTGAATTTTAGAACGCAAATAATGGACCCATATACAGAATTTTCTTATGTTGAGCCATTCTAACATGAAATTCATATATATATATATATATATATATATATATATATATATATATATATATATATATATATATATATCCTTGACTAAATACGATTAAAACCTCAATCTAAGCTTTTAGATTTGAGATGAAGTATAATTTCCTCTCCCTTAATTATAGCAAAACAACTCTTTCCCAATTGAAACTTTTGTTTTCTATAATTAACATTGCTAACTTGCAATACTTATCATAATTATCATGCTCCCACTAACATGATGATTATTAGCATGACACTTATGCTCCCACTAGCTTTGACATGTACTCAGAAATCAGCTGACTTTCTTACCAAAGTTCAAATTTCTGATACTAGATTGTTTTGATAAAACTTTATCAAAATCATACACCTTCCCTTAGATAGCTCATAGGTGTGTCTAAACAATTATGAAGAGGGATGCCGTAATCATAATGGTTAGACCTTTTTTGCACTTCTCACAAGTCCAGGTTAGTGTGCCTGTTAACCACACATGCTCCACTAACGACTTTGAGAATGCAAATATCGCAATTGTTATCTAGCTAAAATCTACTTAGTGAAAGTGTTTCCTCACCATCATTTTCATGAATCGGAGAGAAACGTTATGACACTTAGATTTTTATGGTGTATGAGTTCCTACCCATATGAATTTGTCAAAACCATAATAACAAGACAAGGATAATGACAAATCCAAACTCATATGGATTGAACTCAATCTTAATTTCTTGCCACCTGGTAGCTTAAGGGCCTGCCATTGCTTCCAAGTTGTTGTGCAACCAATTGAGAACTCTAAAAACTCATATGCAAAGCCAACTTTAACTGGAATGGGCACAGAATATGTCAACATGATAGGTTATAAACCTCAAGTCGTGTGTTAATGAAGAACTTCAGGTTTTATTCTTGATTAGTTCTTGAGACTTTCAAGACCTTTAAGACTCCCACTGTCTTCTTGACCTATAAGACTCCATTGTCAAACATCCAAGAGATAGTGCGGATTCTAATCAAGACAAACACTTCACATAATTGGCCTTAGTTGGTCTTTGTTTTATCCAAAACATCACAACTTACCAATTTCAAATGTAGAAGAGTAGGAAACTTTTACTCTTACATTTGATAAGTGTTTTAAACCTTCTTTAAGACATGTCACTCAAATTACAATCTTGGAGTATGACTCTAAGACTTGTATTGGAACGAAGTATGACTCGTCTTCCTGATTTAACCATTTCAACAATTCAAGATTACTCTTCTTAGTCATAAGAATGCACTAAGATTTCCTTAGAGAACTAATTGTGCTATGGTTTCTTAATCATTAAGATGATCACAAAACTGATACTAAAGTACTTTCCCATCTTTTCAGATTTGAGAAACTTTTATCCTTTTGCCTAATTTGATTCTTCTTATTCGCTCTGCCATAAATTGGAACCTTTTCCAATGTCTCAGAGTTACACTTAAGCTTGTAAGTATAATCATATTTATTGAGCTTTAGTAAACCATGACGAATAGTCTTATCAATCTTTTGTGGTGAACTTGACCAGTGCACAAGAATGTGTAATCGATCCCTTAGTCCTTCACTTGACTCACACATCCATGTGAACAAGTAGTTAGTCTTATTTTTTTCAATGCTTGAAAGTTCTCATTCATCATGCTATACAACTTGCATGATTCCAAGTTTCTATCCAATTGAAACTTGAGTGATGGGAATCTTTCCTTATTTGGTAAATTTAGACGCTACCACAAATGAAAGAATCAAATTCACTTTCCAATATTGCTATAAGTGGAATCTTATAAGCAACAACTTTTCACAAATGTCATTGTAAGGATACTTAAAATAAATAAAATCAAAACCTTTTTCTTTTATTTTAAAACTTTGTGGAAAACTTATCCTTACAATCCATATGAAAACTTTGTTGTTATCTATTCCTAAGCAATATAAATATCATAACTCTTAAGTAATAGCCCAAAATTCTGATCACCGAACCATACGATTGAAATCCATCTTCGCGATCAGAATCAACATGCACTTAATAGAGTTAGACAATGGACTTTACCTGAAGTAGAGCCAAACTTATTGACTTTAACATCCTTAGGTAAATTTGGAAGCTTCGCAACCAATGCCCCTTCCTTTGGCAATAGTTACCTATGGACCCTTGATAATGGGACTATCTCAGACTTAGCCTCTCTCTTTACCATTTGGTCAACCGAGTTGACTATGGCCGATCCCTTTCCGTTGGAAAGAGAGAGCTTTATTGGATATCCAATGTCATTATTGTCAATGTCTACAAGTTTTAGGAAGTTGATCTTAGCATATAGATAAGATCATTAAGGGTCTTGTCATAGTCTGTTTCATAGGAGTCCCAAAGGAACTCACTATGTGACTCAAAAAGTAGTTGATGCACCAACTTTCTCAACACTTTGACACCCAACTCTTCCGGCTTGTCAATATGTGACTACATCTCCAAGATGTAATCACACATAGACCTTTGCTTGCCAATAGGGCTTGAGTGACCTTAAAATTTTTAAGAACTTGTCGGTTAGGGAGAATAATTGGAGGAGGTGAAAGAAGTATGATTTCCATGGGACATCATCTTCATTTAGGAAAGCTTGTTTCAAGAGATTTAGGAAGATCATAAATGTCTAAACCAGACATCTTTTTGGGAGATATTCAAGATAGTTGATTGAAAGTCCTTAATATGACACCCAATATGAAATATTAAGGCTAGGACCCAACAAACTATTTTATAACTTAGAAGAGGGATGCCGTAATCCAAGCTATAAAATATTCGAAGGTAGGTGAATGACGATTCACCAATTTCCACCAAGATAAACGAAATGTATTATTAGGTTTTAATTGGTTTTTGAAACTCCTAGATCTTTGCGATTCATTGAACTTTTCAATGATATGTTTCAATCTCGAGTGTGCCCTTCAGGTTTTGTGACTGGGATGCCGAGGATCATAAAACAAGGTGTGAAGTAACCATGCAAATTACTTGGTACCCTTAAGTGTTTACCCCTCAATCGATGTGCCGGTTAACCACACACGCTCCATCGATACTATGATAAACATTAAGTTACCCTTTGCCTACCTTGTTAAATACGAGTTAGTGCGTCGGTTAACCACACACGCTCCACTAACCGACTTAAACAAAGTGCAAAGTGTAATTTCATGGATTAGCACCTTATTCACATTTTCCTAAGTAACTAAGATTGGGTATTTATAAGAGTTTAGTTACTTAGTATTTATCATTAATACTTTTAATGAAGGGAGAATTCTAGTCCTTGTCCTACCCGTTCGGCTAACGACCCTCCACTAGTCAAGGAAGCGGTGGGTGAGAGTGGACACCCATTAAACTGCCATTTTATAGGCAGTGACCTTATACCCCCCTTATAGACCGGCTTCGTGAATGAGGCCTACTAACGGTAAGACTGACTTTACTCTTATACATATATATAAATATTATTAACTTATAATATTATAAAGTATAAGGGTTGAATTTTAACTTTTAAAATTCTAAGGGCTAACTTGGAATTAAAGTATTCATGGGGAAAACTTTACAAATTCCAAAACATGATGGCAAGTTTTGAAACTATTCAAAACTCTTGGATTTTCATAACTTATGAGTTTAATTAAAGATTTAAAAACTTTAATGAAGTGACTCTTGAACATCCATAACTTGAGGACAAGTTATGGAGTCATAAAACAATTTAATGAGGAAAAAGACTCTTCATTTTGTAACCTATGGCAACTTTTATGAGTTTTAAGATTCATAAATGTGACTTATAAGTTACATAAACACATTTTATGAACTTCTTTTAGATTAATTTGGATTAAAACCAACTATCACATAATTTTATTCATTAATCTAAATTCACTCATAAAACAAGGTAATCCATAACTTATTCTTAAGTTATGGAATCCTTTAAAACATTAACACCAAATTTTGTAACTCCATAAAAACTTTGAACCAATTTTTTTTAAAACCTTTTCATATCCATAACTTATGAAGGTTTCAAAAAATAAAACTCTTTAGATCAAACTTTTAAAACTAATAAAATAATCATATCATTTTATCTTTTATTAAATTTGACCTAATTCAACTCATAAAGCAAATTATTCAAATTTTACAAATAATTAGTTTTTCACAAGAACTAGTAATTATCTTAAAATTTGACAAACTTCATGTTTTTTTTCCTTTTTTTTCAACTTTGAAAATAAAATATTTGCATCAATATAACAGAAAACAACCTGTGGCTCTGATACCACTGTTGGGTTTTGAGCATTCTAACACTCCTAAGTGTACATGCAACCCTAAATACCTTGGATCTACGTTTTCTCTATTATACATGCAAATATGAACTTCCAAGGTATTATCCTAATCTAGCATACAAAACAATGAATATAACAAGATAGAATACATACCTCTTTGATGTAGAAAGTCTTCATGAAGCTTGAGTGCCTAGTGCCCCAAGTGTGACACCTCAAATGGTTCACACAACACCAAATACACTTGGAATAACTTGAGAGAAACTTGAACACTCCTTGAAATTGTCTAGCCCTCACACTCACACATAGTAAACAATTTCTTTAGCCATGGGATTCTTTTATATGGTGGCTATTAGGGTTACACCATGTAACTCATGACTTTACCCATTCCTTATGCTCCATGGATTTTAACCTCCATGGAGCATCCATGGGTCACCCCATGGACTTAGTCCAACATAAGGAATCTTGGATCACAAGCCCACATATATAAGAATGAATGATTTACACAATCAACCCATATATTTAATTAGTCTCCTTTGATCACTTAATTAATTCCAAATTAATTCTTGATCAATACTAATTAAATAACCTTATTAATATATTACAACTTATAATATATTAACAAACCTTAAGTGTTATTTCTCTCATTTTAGTCTATCCAAATGCATGATGCCATGCAACCCAAATGGACCATGCCAGGTCGGGTCAAGTTTTACCAATTATAGTTATGGACTTAGACATTAATCCAACACATAATTCCCATTTCTGAATTAAGGTTGGATGAAAAGAAGAGGTTGATCGAAGAACCTGAGGCAATCGTTGACCGTAAGACTATGAAGTTGCAACGCAAGATGATTGATTTAGTGCTTGTGCGCTGGAAACATACGAATGGACCAAATCTAACCTGAGAAACGGAGAGTGACATGAAGAGCGCTACCTGCAGTTGTTTGTTGAGGTGTGATTCCGGGGACGGAATCATCCTAAGGGGGAGAGATTTGTAACACTCGTATTTCTAGCCTAGGCATTAATATTAAGGTGATAGTCTAGATTCACCTTTGTAACTCATTTTGAAGAAATGAAAAAGGAATTATGTGAATTATGTGTTTTATGCTTAATTATTAGGGCTCAATTAATTAAGAATATAAATGAGCGTCAAAATTAAATTTTAGATAAAGCCGATATCTTTTAAGAAACTTGTAGTGGGCGTGACAAGGATTACGGATATATAAAGAATGCCGAAATCCGAGTTATAACGAAGAAGTTATGACCTGTCGAAGTTTCGCGACAAACCGGCACAAGGCCGAATGTCGTAAAAAGTGAGTTTTTGATAAACTACTTTTTGGCCTTAGTGATCTAAACGAAACTCTTAGTGTTCGTTAAACCGAGAGTAGGTATAAAAAGAACGCCCAAATCTGACTTCGTATGAGGAAGTTATGATTTTTCGAAGTTTCAGCTTAGCAGTAGACAGCTAAAAACTCGAATTTTAGATCTAGCGATTTTTAGCCGACACGACCTAAACGAGAATTGAAGGTCTTGTCATTTTTAGCAAAACGGCAAAAAGTCTGACAAAAACGGACGTCGGATGAAGAAGTTATGAATTTTTAACAGATTTCCTGTCCCGGTCTGTTAAAAATAATAATATAAAAATTAAATTCAAAATTAGCCGACGAAGTCTAAACAAAAGTTGTAGAGCGTAATTTTACCTACGCGTGCATATAAAGAATGTCAAAAACAGAGCTCGTAAGCGAAAGTTATGGATTTTAGAAGTTTTTGCACAAAAATCGAGAAAATTTGCATAGTCACGTTTCTGTCACGTCACCCTCGCTTAGAATGTGCCATGTATCCGAAAAAGTGATGAGTCATCCAAGCTGCTGATCTGATCCGAAGTGGTCCACTGAGAAGGCGACACGTACCCTCTAGCACATGTCCGAACCCTCGCATGAGTGCCACAACCCCCTACTTCAGACCCTAGACCGCGGTCCAATCAGGAGCTGCCAGCAGCCCCTTCGCACGTGCAACTCTCTTGCGAGCCCTCTCCTGCGAGCCTCGGATCTTCGCTACCTGGAGGCTTCTCAGCTGTCCGATCAGAAGCTTCTCCCTATAAATAGAAGGCTGCGAGCCTTCTCGGATATTTTTAAGACATTGCCATTTTAGCCCCTTTTTCCATATTTTCTTCATCTTAACATTCCCCAAAGCCCCGGTATCGATTATAAGCCCTGGAATAGGCCACGAAGTGTCCGAGAAGCCCGGAAAATTTATCTTTTCGGTTTCGAAGCCCGACCTTTACAAAGCCCGGTTTCTCAATAAAACTCCCGGTTTTATTAGAAACGATCGTTTTAAGCAACGAATTGCTGCCCGATTATCATCAAATCATGTGAGTGTGTAGTCACTTTCATCTTACAACTAGATATGAAGTAGCTTCTATAAAATACGTGCTATGTGTAATTATATTAAGTGTTTATTTGAGGTGACTGTTGAACATATGTTTTATACAAGTTTTAAACTGTATATGTATTTTATCTACAAATATGTTGGGTAGAACATAGGTACACGAAATAGTTGATGTGTGTTAAAATGGTGAGAGGCATCGATGTTGTTGTTGTTGTTGTAGTCATCTAGCGGAGTATAGATGACGACCACGGACCTTTCTAGACAGTCCAGTGGCACACTAACAGGTTCGCAACTTGTAGGTGTTGATGAAATAAAGGTTCATTGGCGTACTCCAATCCCCCTCATGGTTGCCTTTAGGACATGTATGGCTGAGGAGACCCATTAGCAGTAGTGTCCATCCCGATGATATTCCTTAGGCTAGGTCCCTTGTGATAGGTGTTTAGGGACGTAAAGTGAGGACAACGGGAATGGGTAATCAGGGTTATTATTGATTGGTGAACTTAATAAGTATATTGTTATTGTGGGTTGAAAACCCTATATGCCCACCAGGCTCCCAAGCCTGACCCACTCAGTTTTTTTTTTTTTTTTTTTTTTTTTTTTTTTTTTTTTTTATGATTACAGGTAGTGGACCCCGAGCATAGTCGGAGGGCGATGAGAGATTTTTGATTATAGGCCAGCAGTTGTAAATAATTGTTGAAAGGCTTATAATGACTTGTTTATGCTTTTGATCTGTACCGGAACATGGCATCCCGAGGTTTTGATATGAAATGAAACTATACATTTCTTAAAGAAAGGTTTTGATAAACTTTTATTATGTTTTATTTTGTGGACCAATTCCGCAACATCTTTTAAAAAGGATTTCATTGATTTTATTTTAAAAATCATAAATTAAATCGGTCTTTTCTGGCCGAGAAATTAAGGGATGTCACACACACACACACACACACACACACACACACACACACACACATATATATATATATATATATATATATATATATATATATATATATATATATATATATATATATATATATATAGGGAAAAGTTCAATAGAGAAC